>NW_028246371.1:0-179285 GCF_964263255.1 Lissotriton vulgaris
CAGGAAATACGTTGCTACACCTGAAGAAGGCGTTGGTCCGGCGAAACGCGCATCGATTTAATTATTGTGCCACTAATTGTGTTTTCCTTTTTTCTTGTATTTTTGTGATTTTGTTTCATTAACATTGTGTAATTTGGTCTATATTGGATATGGACACAAATTTTTTAATGAGATATGTATTTTATATGTAAATTGTGCTAATAAAAATCAGAACCATAGTTGGTATTGTGTTACTTCTCCCAGTTGTCATTGTACGGACAAGTTGATATAATTGCCTAGGTTGTTACATTTGATATATATTTGCCCCTGACCTAGGAATTGAATGGATTTTTAACTCAGGGGGTCCTTGTTATATACTGTGACTAACCTACATATGCACCTGCTAAGATAACTAAAACGCTTCATACCGCTAGGTGACTTCAAAACTGTGGTTCAATCACTAGTGCTCTCAAGAATGAACTACGGGAATGTCACACTTCTAGGTCTACCGAAAGGCAGCCTAGCCCCAATGAAAGCAAAAATAAATGCAGCAGCAAGACTGTTAACAGGCACCGTCACCACATCACCTATCACTTAGAGCCCTCAACTGCCTTCCAATTGAAGCTAGGATTCAACTGAAGGTGGCATGCATGACACACAGAGCTCTTCACCACTCTGGTCCACAAAACATGGCCAATAGGATCAAGCTGTCAGGAGGCAGACTGGACTCGAGAAGTGCTAATCCCTAATACTTGAACTAACCAGATAAAGAAAAAGAAACTCACAGACGCACTTTTGTGGGATCTGCTGAAAAAATATGGAAGTCCCTACCGCCCTCAATGAGAACAATTACCTCTCTAAGGTTCTCAAAGGAGGAAGTTAAAACCATACTACTTGAAAAACGTGTGTTAAGAGAACTATTTTGAAACTGTAAATCACCCTATTTTATACTGTATTTCTATTGTTCTACACCTTGAGCTCTGAACTCTACATGCAGTGTTCCTTGTTTTACATTATACACTATTGTTTTTATACCTTGATCCGAGAATTATTTGTACAGAGTAGCTTATGGGACAGATGTTTTAATGCCCTGCAACCCTCTCCAGCTCTCTCATTGGACAGCACGCTGATACCTTGATGGTCATGTTCTTGCTTTATAAAACACAATAAAGAAAATAAAGAAACAACGTTACTGTCATCTGGTGGTTGAGATTTTTTCCTAACAATGGGGCTGATTAGGATTGTGGTCAATCCGCATCCTCCGGACCGGCGTAAGCCACCGCCAGCTCGGAGGATGCGGATTCACCACTTCGGTGATTGCAAAGACTTAGGATACAGGGGGGTCATCTGTGGACGTGAAGACCGTACGCCACTTTTCCGCCGTGGTCCAGCGGTGGAAAAGTTCTAATATGGTGGTGGTGTCTATCAGACACCGCCAGCCATATTAGGATTCATGCAGAAACATGCTTTTCCACAGGGGGTTTTCCCAGTGGAAAAGCATGTGGTCTTTGGTGTTTGGGGACCAGTTGCGGTCCCCCACGGTGTCGGGGGGTGCACATGGGGGGTACCTATGGTACCCCCAAGCATTTACATGAACAAAGTGACAGGCACCGCGTGGTGCCTGCCACTTTGTGCATGTAAATGTTAAACATGCATTTTTAACATTACGGTGGGTGCTGCTTCAAGCAGTACCCGACGCAAGGTTAATGGAACAGGATGTGACCGCCAGGGTGGCGGTCACATCCTAATTTGCATGGATGGACCTCAGCTGTCCATGGTCCCTCTTCCTCGGGGGTGGTCGACGGACGCAGGTCCGTCCGCCATCCTAATGCCCCCCCAATAAGTCGTCTTTGGTGTGTTATCTCACTTTCTCCACAGCTGTAGTTAATACCTGCTGCTGATAGCTTTGTCTGCAGAATATCTGCAGGATGTCCTGTTGTATCATTTGGAAATCTGAAGACATCAATAAACCTTCTTAGCGGTCCCACTGATACTTAGTCCTTTTAAACCAACAAAGAAGAAATAGGCACAGAGGCTGAAATATAAAAGGTACATCTTTATCAACCTCAAATGAGTCAGATTACGTCACACCGAAGCCTTAGCAACTGAATGAGGCAGTCTGAGGAGAACAGAAAACAGAGGTCTTATATATGCTGAGGGTTACATAGTCCGCATAAGACCAAGGGGCAGTCAAGGCTCATGTAAGCATGCAAAATGACTAATATGGACATGCAAGATCTGCTTGCTCAAAAAAAAAGTGGGAGGAGAGTTACTTCTCCGTACAGCAGCAAAAATAGCCTGACAGTTCTACTAGATAAGCAGGTGCATTCTACTAGCTAGGCCCTTCTGGGCATGTGCGTAGATGGAAGATGCTAAATATAGTTCGTTTCTAGTCAGATTACAAAAGCAGTCAACACTGAGGGAGGACAGAGCACATGGCGAGCACATGGCAGCACATGGCAAACAAGATGGCTGCCAGAAATACAAAATGGCTTTCAGCTCATGCTAACAAATCCGTCCAATATTTAACAGATGATCCTTTTAGCATGAGCTAAAGACATTCCTATGATCCAGTAGGAACATAGAAAATATTTGCATACTAATTTTCATAAATTTATCAATATCCTAATTCATTGCTAGTTGGGCATTTTCCATTCTAAACATTTCATTATGCGGGTATAAGCAGGAATACAAAGGGAACGGAGCATCAAGTCATAATTAACACACAGATTGCAGGAGAGAGTAATGACCAATATTACAAATAGAATTATATTTTTTCTGGTTCTAAGCAAAAGCAAATCCTAAAATCATCTAGTAAACATTTTCAGGGCTCCTATACATTGCAGTGACCATCCATTTTAAAATAGCTAACAGCACAGCTCTAATAATTTTCCTTTTATGAGGGCTAGAACATCAATCATATCTGGGACCAGGAGGACCACACAGGGCCATAGGATTTAGAACAAAGAGCTGCAAAGGGCTGCTCCTCCTCAAAAATGGGACAACTAAAGGGATACATTATTGACAAAAAAAGAAGAAGTCCTTGAGGAAATTGAAGCCACTGTACAACCAACCAGAGGGGAGTCTTCTCCCTGTGTCCGTTTGAGCCTCACAGGCAGGCTCTTGTCGTTTTTCCACGATGGAGATGCACAACTCGCAACTCAAGAATCAAAGCCCAGTTTCAAGGAAAAAGTCTCTTCTTTCAAGATAGGGCAGTCACCTACCAGGCAAATGCTCTTAGCGATCCTGTCCAGTGTCTCAGGCAGTGCACCAGTTTTCTTCACTTCAATCTAACAGGCATCAGAGACACAGCACCTGTACCCTAATCTCAAGTCCTTCCCTAACTCCTGCATTGCTCTGCTCGCGCACTGCTCATTCGTTGGGGCAAAACATTGCACCTAGTGTGCTCAGGCACCTCTTGACCAACAAACAAAGGTGGGTGCAAACTTGCATTCACTTTGGGACCAGGATTCAGAGGCCTTATGCTAGGAGCTCTGAAGCAACCCTTGTTTCAAAAGGGGTCACCTCAAGCAAAGCCTCCTGGTCGGTCTGTGACTCTCAGCTGGGCATGATCCATGATTTCTCCTTTCTCCTTTCTGATTTGTGACCCCGTCTTTTGCCCAGGACAGTGGCAGGGGTACACACTTGATCACAGGGCTTCAGCCTCCACTGAGGTCCTATTTGCCAGCAATGCCTGTGCTGGTTACCTTTACTTCAAACTCGACTGGTGCTGACGCTGACTCCCCAGGCTGAATCTAATGTCCTGGCCCCTCTAGCAATAGTTGTAAAGCAGCAAATATCTATTGGTGGACCGAACAAAAGGTCATTAGACAAGGCACAGAAACATTCTATCAACAGAGAGGATAGTTTTAGAATACTTCCTGGTCTTGAGACGCCCCATATATTAGCAAGGCACCCAAGAACCACTTTGATCTTATCTATGAGAGAGCAAAAAAAAACAACAGCCTGGACCTATTGGCAAGTATAAAAGAAACTCTTTGGTGAACTACCAAGATTAATACATCACCCAATCCCAAGCAGCGAAGGAAGTCTGTATTCATTTTCTAAATTGTGAGGAAAAGAGAAAAACAACACAGACATACTCTAAATCCTTACATTGGTGTATTCCTGTGTGCTAATCTGAAAACCCTCAAAAAAAGGAAATGTTCTACACTTTTGCTCATAAACTTTACATTACTTGTACAGGACTGTAAACACTTCTAAAATGATTCTTCTTATTTATTTATTTATTTTAGTGCCTTATAAAGCACGAACTTGACCCTTGAGGGTATTAGAGCGCTTTACAGGGTATACAAGATCTACAAACCAACATAAAATGCCGTGAAATACTAACTCATCTTACCCGTACTCCTACATGTAAATGATTACAATCATAGTCAGCTTCAGTGCTCAAAACTGAGATAGGTGTGACAGATTTGTGGGCTATACCTACATTGTACACTTAGGACCATGCTCTCATGTTATAGGAGCAGCTTGAAAATCTAAAACTGCTAATTTATTAGGGTTTCTTATCTATAAAACAACATTTTCTTCAAAACATTTTTTGCTAAGGATAACATGGGCATCTTCCCTACGTTCTACTTTTCATGATCCAAACTGTGCAACATCAGCTCCAATAAGGACTACCAGTTTATTTACATGGACTAGCTAATAAAAAAACTAGCAATGCCCTTGCAAAGCTATGTAGCATGGAATAACATACAATATTGGTGTTATCACCAAAGAATTTTAGAACAAAAACTACGCACATCTAGGTCCCCTTAAAGGTCGAATAAGGGAACAGTAATCTAGACTACTAATCCTGTCATAATTTCATCAAACAGGATGGGTAGTAATAAAACATATATTCATTCATTTTATTAATGCCAACAATGTTTAAAACAGTATTACTGAATAGCCAATTAAATGTATCATTGCTATTTTATAGACAGTTTAAACAGGCTAAAACAAATTGAGAAAAGGAGAGAGCAACATTATTACCTAGCCTTAATTTGTAGAAGAGCTAGCCCCCTTCCCCCATTTTGACAGTAGAAACCTGAAACAGGTTTCACTTCTGTTAACACTATCAGCCCCTATTTGTAGCAACTAGGCATAAACAAAGTTATAGGAGGTACATAGCACTTTTGAGGAGGTAAAGCATATGAATACACAAACCCCAATCTTTTTAGCAAATGTACAAATGTAACATGAGGGCAAATGAATTCAAACTGAATCCCATTAGCTCAGCCCTAGTAAGCACCAAACTAAAAGCATTAGTGCTTTATAAATTTGGCCAGGCTTATCTGTTAATCAAAGTTCACATATACCATTATATTGTTTGCTATCACATGAGTGCATAAAGTGCTTGCCAAAAAAGTAAAGTTTCTCCTTTTCTCCCCTATCCTCTTTCAAAAAAGTTTCAGAGGTCAAAATGGCAACACAGATCTTGCTCTGAGAACCCTGCCAGGCTTCTAAATATAGAACCGACATTTAGCTCTTCCCAGCTGTCCTATTCTGTATTCAAGGGTGTCCATGCGGCTGCCCCAATTAGCCTAGATACAGAAAGCTGGACAGCACTTATGCCCCTGTTTGTAGTTAAAAGAATAACTTCTGCTGGTTTTTTATACATAAGCAGTGTGCAATATACTTGTGTAACAATATAGAAGTCAGCTGTTTGTATTATACCTAAATATATGCATTTACTGAAGCCTTAGGCACTTTAAAAGCTGCTCTAAATGGCAAAGAAAATGCTGTTCAAATTGTGAATGTTGCCCAATTTCGACTTTGATATTTGGGGCACTTAAAAATTAATATCCTATAATTGTTTTGCAAAATATTCATTATCAGAATGTTCAACACTGCAACTTTTCTTTACCTCCCACATCCCTTCAGACATTACTTTCCATCATTGGTGTACTAAATACTAGTGGTTGTACTCACATTTTCATCAAGGTGAGACACCTAGTAGACACCAGTTTGGAGCTTCTTAAACCCAAATGATGAAGTTCCGCCAATGGGTGGGCTGATGGGTTCACGTTTGATCTCCTCACTCATTTTCACAGTCTACACCTTCTTGCTTTAAGTACATGCTAGACAGTAAAGGCCACTTATGACCTTAGCACTCCTTTTGTGTTTTTCAGATTACAAGAGCTGTCAACACTGAGGGAGGACAGAGCACATGGCGAGCAAGTGGCAGCACATGGCAAACAAGATGGCTGCCAGAAATACAAAATGGCTTTCAGCTCATGCTAACAAATCCGTCCAATATTTAACAAATCCATTTCTTCGCTACAGTTTCCCCTGTACTTTAGAATTCCCCAAAGGGGGGTTGATGCTTGAGGCTCTCAGGATGGTTACTGCTGTTTTGCAGAATACATTTCCCTGCTGTACATTTCTTAAATATTCTGTGCAATTGCTTGTTTCTTTACCTCAGTGTCAAGTTACATTTCCACCTTGCTAACTCTACTGATGAATCAGAGGTTTGTTGCATTATTGCTTAGTTATGCTATGAAGTCATTTACGTGGGTCTCCTCACATTTCCAGGCAATGCACAAGACCTTGTTCTACTGCAGTAATAGGATTACATGGCCTGACCAATACACCTAATCAGGTGGTTTGGACACCTGCTCTTTCCAGCAGCCCATGAATAAATTTGCAAAGGTGAGGGCGCAGTCCCCTTATTCTGACTGTAACAGTCCTCACCTAAGACAAAAATATTTTCAGTTAGACAAAAAGCAGTTGTAAATAGCAGCATCTGTTTATCTGTTTATGGTGGCAAAAGTAGACACCTTTTCCCCACAATTAATGTTCACAGGCTGCTATACGTAGTCAATAGCGAATGCCGGTGTTAAGGCTTTTTACAACTAATGAGACCAATTGATAATCCTCCTCCCACTCCATGTAGCTGATTTTACATAAAAAAATCTTTGATATCTTTCACATAGTAATTAAGAGTGAAAATAAAAGAGAAACGATAATAGATCACATAGATCAAAGTATTCTCCGAACCTCAGTTTCAAAGATATTGTGGGGTTTCTGGTAGAGCTGAGTGGTCCGTACGTATCTTCGGCAGATAGTTCAAGGTCTGGACACATAAAAAGTTCTCATTTTAAGAAGTCATATTCAGCCATTTCCAAAGAGCAAATCAAAATATCTTAGGATGGTGGACAAGTAAATATTCGTGCCAGCTCTCTCATAGCATTCATTGTTCTCCAGTTGTCTCTGGCCTTCAGTTGTACATCCCTCTCTGGCTGTGATATTATTCCTGCATTGTAGGAGGGTTTAAATATGATGTATGGATGATCTGTTAATATATGGAAGGCTTAGCATTGCATTCTACTGAGATTTTGTCTTATTGGGTACTTTGTTTACTTCTCATCTTTTGTAGTTCTATGATGATTAGCTTATGGAATATGTCTAAAGAGTCATGCGCAATTTGTGGAACATATATTGATTTAATTTTCAAACCACTTCTTCCAGGGTATTTTTGTGTGCCCAAATTTGCTAAAAGCTGTTTGGTGTTATGTTCACCATCAGTTCATTTATATGTAGTGTTTCCACTTTCAAGAAGTTTAGGGTCTCTAAGATATCAATATCACTAATTGTCTGATTCTTTTCTTGTCTCCTTCATATTCAAGATCTGGTGTATTTTCTTTAATTTAAATTTTCTGTCAAATTTAAAGAGACCTATGCTTATTTCACATAGTTTAACCATGTTGATGGGCAGAACGTCAAACCTAAAATTCAGAAGTTCCAGCTTTGCTGTTGTCTATTCACATTTTGGTAGATTTATCACTTTGCTTGTTCTTTCCAACTGCAAGTCTTCGCTTCCCTCCTTGCTGCATGTTTCAGTCCCGCTCTATTCTCCTCTGCGATTTTTTGTTTTCTTCCGGTTCTCCCATTCTTAATTCTATATTTCTGCCTTCTCTCTCTGTTATTCCAGGGATGTTGGACAGTGGTTCGGTTTTTGTTTGTCTTATCACTCACAATTAATCTAAAACTGTATGCTGGGTGTTGCACCTGTTGATTCCCATGGTCACTCCCTGATACATTCATACCCAAATTCATTTCAGTGTCGGGTTCCCATTCTCTTTGTCTTGAAAAGCTTTAATTCCTTACTTTCAGGGCCTTCCTTCTTGGTTCATCAATTTTTCTGGCAAATGTTAATATTCTTCCTTTTAGATAATCTTTTCTGTCCCTCACAAATATGCATTGTTTTGTTGTCATTCTCAAATTTCTCATGTAAGCTTCCATCAATGTTGTCAGCTCTTTGCTGAATTCCTTTTCTGCAGTTTGTGCTATATCCTCCTCCACTTGTTTAATTTGTTGAAGAAAATCTATCACTCCAAGCATACTTCACAAGCATGTTGTGCATTCCTCTTTATGAGGCTGCACAATAGACCACGCCCAGAATTGAGGATTTTGTATTCTCATATGAAGGGATAGTGGATACCTGTAGGCCTTGAGGTATTCGGTTCACATTGGGTTATTTCTGCATCAAAATTTACAAGCCTACATTTTCTAAATTGTTTGTCATATCATTTTTCCGGTCGAAAGAATTAAATTTTTTAACAATGGTGTGAGGTGCAAGAGAGAATGAGTAATAGTATTATAAATGTTCCTTCGTGAGAATTTGCCATGAGACAAATATTGAAATGATTAGTCCTATTTCTATCATCATGTTTGGAGACGGAATTGAGGATGATTTTTTTATTAGTAATTTATAAAAAGAGATGATATACATATGGTGTGGGGAAGGGGCCAATACTCGTTGGAGCAGAAATTGCATTATTCATTATGCCACTGAAGAATAAAGAAGTATAACAAAATAAAGACAAAGTAGTGTGTGTGTGGCCTGTGACTTTGATGTTTAGATTGTAGGATTGTACATGAGATCCTCCTCCCACACACACATCACCCACCCCGTAGGGGAAGCCAGTCATCAGTGGGTTGAGATTAGTTTTTATAAATATATTACCCTTGTTCCCATACCAATGCTTTGTAAAGGCCAACACATTGTATGACATGTGTGCATACATAGTAACAACTGATATGCCTTTGGGAGTGTCATGTGGTCAGGAGTGGCTGGTTAAAAACCGTACCCTTTATGTGCTCACGTTTCTCAAGTTGCTTTCTCATTTGCAGATAGTGACTTTTCATTGTACATTTGTATGTGGGACCATTCAAGATAACATTCTTTAAGGCTGCGTTGCTTCCATTTCCACTCTGTATACTCACTATCATGACACCTTGGATATTCAGTACAAGGGATACAATTAACTGTGCAAATGTTATTTATGTTATGGTCTAGTAGGCACCAATGCAAAACCAAAGGGGATGATGGACGGAGTGTTGAACATTGCAAGCATCCACCCCCAGTCAAGTGATCCGGGTTTAATCCAACTTCATTATTTACCTCATTCTGCCAACCCAGTTCAGACATGGCCATATGCAAATCAGTCTGACCCTGTGCCTCATGGGAACAGTCCAGCCCGAACTGCCAAGCCATGTCTTCCCTGGACCAGAAACAAGCATCCTGGGACTGGTTTCGGGCACACAGCCCCATCAGCTAGGCTATCTTGAATCCAGTGGCACCAATACCACTACCACACAATGGTTCAACCACGACGAGGGAGGAGACATAAAACACAACAACAATTAGAAAAGGGTTTCACTTTACAAAATGCAAAGACTCTCTTTTTTGAATTAGGCTTTGGGTTTTATTTATGCAATGCTCTCTAACAGAAAGGCTTTACCAGATGCCAAATTAACAAAATTCAAATGTATATAGAGTGTTCATCACATCCTATAGTAGTGATGAACATGCCATCAAAAGAATTATCCCAAAAAATTGGCCCATTATCCTTACCGATAACATTCTGAGCCCTACTTTACCAGCTAGACCAGTGGTAACTTATCGCAGAGCTAGGAATATGGCCAGTTCTCTTGATGTATGCAGTCCGGAATTAAAACAAAAGGACATCTGGTTAAAGGCCAAGCCTGGATTTCGGAAATGCTCTCACTGTAGAGCTTGTAAATTTGGGGAGAACAAAAGACACTATCGGACCCCCTTTTGCTCCACTGACATTCCAATCAAAGGCAGTTACGACTGTAAAACGGATTTTGCAGTCTATGTTCTGACTTGCACCTGTGGACTACATTACATCGGTAGTACTAAAGCCCAGGTGCACGTCAGAATTTTACAGCACTTAAGGGATATACTACATACTGATCCATCCTATCCTGTAGCACGCCATTTTGCGGCCAAAACACAACAAAGATCTCAACTGTTTGAGATACTTTGTGATAGGATCAGTATTGCCCTTATGCAGAGGAGGTAACAGGGAGTTGTTATTGCGACAACTCGAAACACGTTTCATATTAGAGTTCGACAGCAAATGGCCTAATGGCCTCAACAATACTGAGGATTTTTATAACTTCCTGTAGACCATTACGAACTCTGTCATCTAACACTATATGAATCAGTCTGTTCCTCCTTGGGTATCTGCTTATCTGCATTCTGTCTGTGATCTTTCCATGTCAGATACTCTGTCCTAATGTTAATGAGTAGTCAGGTTCCCCGTTGCTCATCTTGATATACTACATAGGGCAGATATTTACATATACTCTCTCTCTTGTACTTCTAGTAGTGATAGATAGTCAGGTTCCCTGTTATCTATCACGGTTTGAGAAACACTCAAGACAAATTGCACTTTATTATGTATAATAAGATGAATTGTTTGCATATTTATGTGTTATTTATTTTTCTATATTGTGCCGCCTCTTTACCATTTTAAGACCATTGGTTTACGACTCTTCCCTTCACTTTTATCACATTGTATCACCATTTAATGTTTACAACTTAGTCTGCAATGTTCTTTTAAGATAATATCCATCATGAAATTTATGGTTTTAGAAATGCAATTTTAAATACAAAGAACAGTCCCTGATTTTATGACGGGTAATATTTGTGTTTTTCATAGTGCATTCTTTGATATCTCATAATTTTGTAATTTATTGTCTTTATGAATATGCAGTCTGCACTTTATCTCTAGCCTCTTTGCACACTAGGCATGGTTTGTCCTAGCTTTTTTGTGGTTGTTAGTTATAATTGCTCCGTCAGGCCCTAAATCTATGGAAAGAGGTTGATTCCTCCGTAACAACTATGTCAATATTGGTCATCACAATAATTGATACTATCTCTCCATGACATGTTTTATATGCTCTTAACATTTGCCATGTATATGATGTATCTGGATTTATCCAGTCATGAGTTCCTTTTTAGGAATGTATGCGACAATTAGACTTTTTGTGTATATAAATGAAATAATAGGTGTTTTTACACAATGTACACATTGCGCATTTATGCCGGAATTGAAATGTTTAAAGAATATCTTTGCTTTCATGTTTTGAGTTTACTGTGAGATAGTCTGTTTTCCCTTGTTATAGTGGTCAAATGACCCTTTTGGGAACAGGGTGGTAGGCGGAGCACTTTAAGCACTTTATAAGCACTGAAATCAGCACTAATGCCTTGCATGTGAACAAGGGCTGCAAAGCCCGAAACGCGTCATGTTTGGTTGGTAGCGGAAAAAACTGGAAAATAAAAAATACTTACCCGAATGCTGTGGTCTGTCTCCTGCTTCGACGGTCCTGCTGGATTGGAGGTAGTTCCTTGGAGTCACTGTAGATATATAACCATATGCAAGAAATAATAGCACACATGGTAAATGCAACTGTTAAATGCATGGATAATAATATGAAATACAAGCAGCCAATACTATGAGATAAAACTCAAGCAAATAATACTGGACGCCCTGCAAGAAAACAAAAAGCTCTGTATATATGCATTGAATACATCAAATGATTACTTTGGATGTACACTCTGACTCATTCACACATCACAAAGAAAACACCTAAAATGACCACAGCCACTGGAAACACGCATCACAATGGCACTAGTCATAAACAAATTACCTCACCTGATCGTTCACTCGACATCCTTGCCAACTCAAGCGGGAGGAGCCCATACTAGCCAGGCAATGGACTCGCAATCAGGACTCAAATCCAGATTCTTGTGGTAGCACATTTGTTCCACAAGTGAACTCCCAGGCTGGCTGTCAACAACCCCCAGCTTTATAGTCTCAAAACACACTAGAAGGTTTGAGAGTCTTTCCTTCTGAGCCAAGGAAACTTACTGGAACTGGCCAGGTTCAATGCAAACATTCCAGGGCAAACGGAGTTCCCACGTTCCCTCTACATTCTGACACGTTCCAGCCATTATCTTAATGAAGCTTACAAAAGCCTTCCAGGGTAAATTAAACAACCTCTCACAAAACAAACCTTGAACGTTATTAACCCAAACATCTTGCAGACACTATGGGGGCCCGTGCGCACAGAAAAGCTCAAGCAAGGCAGAGTCAGAATTCAGGATGACATGAGGCCACGTCAAAGCCAATAGTAACAACTCCATAATACTGCACAATGCATAACATAATGCACATTTGTGCACCACTGCCTATAGCCTCACATACTTCATCTCTCAATGTACAACACAGTGCATATTTGTGCACCACTGAAATGAACACTCAACTTCAAGACCAGAAGTACATTCCACACATCTCTCTCTCTCTCATGCTTTCAAATGCACATCCCACACGTTCTGTTCTTGGAAAGATTGTCCTACTGTGACAGCTCCCACTTTAAAACTACAAGAAGAAATCTTCAAGAGACACAAGGCATATGCAGGAGGTCGTACATTCAGGCTAGAATAGAATTAAACACCAACGTCAATTAAAAAGATGATAGTCAAAGGTCTTCACGTTGTGTCAGACCATAAGACCCCTGAACTGGCTGAATTCAGGAGAGAGCTAAAGGAGGTTCTGAAACTTTTTGACTTATGAAAATTGGCATGGTTTGCAATCATCAAGGAAGGTCTTCATAGCATAGGTAGAGAGAGCCTATGGTGCAACCCAGAGGTAGCCGGCCCTGCAATACCTTGTAATCAACTAGTCAAGAGCTATAGGCGGGTAAACTCTCGCAATTATATGAGAGGTCAGTTACTGTCTCTCTAATAGTTAACTTCTCATAAATAAAGGATAACTATAACTTAGAGGCTTATTTGGATGAAATACAACCAGCATTAGCCAGGAAATAATATATGCAATTTAGGCATGGATCTCTTCCTATGTGTGGATTTTCAAACAAATGGACTGGTAGTCCTACCCTATGGTGCACAGCATGCCGTGGTGAAGAGGAGACTGAAAACCACATTTTTTTTCTGTACTGGATGTAAGAAAGCTAGGCCAAGATGGTTGGTACAGCTCTGCAGAAATCTAGGTGCAAGGCGTTTTGTAGAAGCATATAGACTTCAGAAATATAACACTCAAACGCCAATTGTATTTGCTGTTTCACGTTTTTTAACTTCTATGTGGTGGGTGAGCAAGTCATTTTTAGAAATAATTTTGGCAGTGGATGACATTCTCGTGGTGCATGAGGACGACGCCTAATGGGGCATTCCGCCCCTTTCCCTCACGCCTGTGAGGAGATGGTCTCCAGTAGTCATTCAACTGAATGCTCTAATGATTGAAACAGGTATAAGAGCTGTGAATGACCGTACCATTTCCGACGCTCAGGTGGCAAACACATATAACGGAGTATCATGTGAGAGTAGGATCGATTATATATTGGAAAACAGGAGAGCTTGGAAATCAGTGGTAGATATGGTCATTACACCATCAGTGGAGAGTGACCATAACCCTCTGTCCCTCACACTGGTGGATCCGTGGCAGAGAAGGGAACATACTTTACCAAATAGTGAGAGGCTAATAACTAAGCAAATTATATCATCCAACTGCAATAGATTTCTCAAGTGGCCCAAGTTTAGCATGGACGAAAATAGACTAAGTTCGCTGGATGGAACCTTAAAGAGCAATCCTTAAGGCTTTCTGCAGTATGTAAGGGCGAGGCTGGGCTTGTAGAGGGGGAAGCCATTTACACTGTTACTATGGATCAGATTGGCAAACTGTTCACAGTTCCAGGTAAAAAGAGCTTGACAACTATCAAACCAGCCGAGAAATGGTTTGATAGTAACTGTAGAAAGATGAAAAATAAATTAATACTTGCTATTAAATCAAGCAACCCATCAGTTGTTCGGCTGGCCAGACTGCACTATAGACAAGCTATAACAACAGCTGAAAGGGAGTGGGAAGAATCCCACTGGGAAAGCCTCAGAGACGCAAGCAAAAACAAGAATGGTGACCTATTCTAGGCCTTAGAAAGAAGATTGAATGGTTGTGACTCAGATCAGATCCCCAATCACATTACAGACAATGAATGGTTTGAGCACTTTAGCAAACTCTATGGTAGTAATGCACTGCCCCAAGCCCCAGGACATTTGAGCGGTGCCCTGGATGTTGGTTCTGGACAGGATTCTATCAATAGAGTCAACAAAAAAGAGGTCATTACTGCAATAGCTAAAATTGTACCCGCTAAAGCCCCAGGGCAGGACGGCGTGTCAGGCGACCTTTTTAAAGCCAACCCTGAGGGCTGGGCAATTTACTTTGTAAACTTAACAAATGCACTGCTAGAGGGCTCACCTGTCCCGAATTCATGGAAGGCGGCTGAGGTGATTCCTATTTACAAGAAGGGCCCCAGGGAGGACCCCGCCAACTATCGCCCAATTAGTCTATAGACGCGGGACAGAAATTGGTTGGCAGGGTACTTCTGGAGAGGATTCTTTCTTGGGCTGAGGAGAATAGTATCATCTCACCTTTCCAGGCAGGCTTTAGGGCTTGCACAGGCATGGTAGACCAAGCTTTTAGGCTTGCACTCCTATACTGGAAGGTGGTTACCATTGGCAAAGGCAGTCTTTATTTGGCATTCATTGACTTAAAGACCGCCTTTGACCTGGTCCCTCGAGACCACCTCTGGCTGATCTTGGAGGAGATGGGGTTTCCTCCACCGATCTTGAACCTCCTGGCACGCATGCACGATGGTACCTATGCCCTCATTAGATGGGGATCACAAGAGCAAAAAACTGATAGAATCCCTGTGAATCGAGGGGTATGCCAGGGTTGCGTGTTAGCCCCGACACTCTTCTTGTTATTTGGTGGTGTAGTCTCTTTTTTGCTCGAAATAAACGCTGATGCCCCGACCCTGGCGGGTGACAAAGTCCCCGCTCTTCTTTTCGCGGATGATACATTATTGGTATCAAAAACACCTGCAGGACTGCAGAAATTGCTGGATCGCTTTGGTCTGTTTTGTAAGCTTAGGGTCCTCGCCATAAACACCTCGAAAACTAAGCTCCTTTATCTTAACCCAACCAAGTCATCCAGATCCACCATTTCCCTGGATGGAGTGCCACTGGAACGTGTAAAAGAATTCGATTATCTAGGAATCAGAATCTCGGATAAATTAAAGTGGCAGCCTCACATTGAGAAAATGGTATTAAATCACAAAAGGGTAGCCGGAGCACTAGGGCGTGAGCATCGTAAATCTATTTCTAAGCCAATAGCACCTGCTCTGGATATTTACGCTGCAAAAGCTGTAGGCTGCGCCCTTTATGGCGCAGAGTTGGGGGGCTTTGATTGTGTTGATGCCCTGGTCACCTCTGAGAATAAGTTTTTCAGGGAGCTGGTATCACTTCCGAGGGACACTCCTATCAAACCATTATTGAGCGATCTGGGTCGCCGCTCTATTAAGGACCTAGCCAGGTTACGTCCTCTTTTGTATTGGGCTCGGCTATGGCGGACCCCGGAGCTTTCAAGGTATCTGGATGGTCTGATAGAAGTTATGAATCTTCTTGGTGCCCACAAATTTAGCTGGATCCGTAATATAAAGAGGCCCCTGCTCGAATCTGGCTTGCCAACTGATTGGGGGCCTGGGGTCTCTTTATCCAAGGTTGAAACTAAGCGAGACTATTGGACATGGGTTGATGATCAAGAACAAAGGGACCCAAATCAAGGTAGGCTGACTGAGGAATTCAGACAGCACAAATCAAAGCCTCGCTTGGAGCCTTATTTTGATTTTATTACAAAACCAAGAGACAGATCCCTCTTTACACAGTTTAGGCTGGGCACACTGCCTCTCCGCGATTACACCTGTAAGTGGAAGCCCCCGCAACAAACCCCTTCTGACTGCCCATTCTGTGAAGGAGTCACTGAAAACATCCCTCATGTCTTCTTTGCATGCCCAGCCTATGGAAAACCCAGACAGAAATGGCTCAAACCTGTGTGTCTGCTGTTAGGAACCAGGGACCACTCCGCTGCACTCAGAATCCTTAAGGCTGACACTAGTACAACCTTAGTGTGTGGGGTGGCCAAATTTCATAAACTGGGCCTGTCTGATTAGATTGAAGGCTACTAGATGACTATATTTTTAGCTTAATTCTTTTAAAATATTCACAAAGCTGCTAATGTTTAATATGTTTTTTAAACAATATTTATTGAAGTACGAATGGTTTTATATCGTAATCAATTTTAAAAATGTAATGTTAATGAATTGTGTTTTTTTTAAACTTTTATGTGCTTTTATGATATTCTGTATATCGAAATAAAGCTTTGATTGATTGATAAAATAAATTAATGGATCTAATGTTGAGTGATTTTTTACTGGTGTGCTGTCCCATACACATTTTGCTATGTTTTTAGATGGGCTTTAGCTTTTTAATCTGTTCTATGTCTGGTATGTTTATTGAAAATGCACGTTTAAGGTCTAGGAATGGAATGGAATCTTCATACTCAAAGAAGTGGGCGTTAGCACTGGCTCTTAAATTTTATTGCAACCGTGTGGGGTGGGATGACAGCTCCCCTTATCATGTAATACTAGTGAGGTCAACCTCACAACCACAAAGATAATACCCCATTAGAAATTATTCTAAAAACAAGATAGAAAGATTCTCACACAACTTGAATAGCTAGGTGTGATAGAAAGTTGTATAACCAGGCCACTCATATCATCTAGTATTAGATTAAAGACATTTTAACTCAGCTACACAAACATTTGCAGTACACAATGCACACAGTGAAACACTAATGAACAATATAGTGCATAAAAAACAAAGCTACACTAGATTTCTCAAATGGATCTTTCAGTCAAAATATAACATCTAAAAGCAGGTATTTGACAAGCTTCAGTGCTCTGGGTTCTCAAAACAGCTCTGTCATTTACTCAAGGGTATAGAATAGCCCTGGGTTGTTCTCTGTCCAGGTTACAGAACTTTTACAACAATTTGATGACCAGGCATTGTAGAAGATATTTATTTGATGGGTGATGATCTTTCTACACATTTGACAAGAGTAAATCGTAAATTTGCTAACATGGGCTGCAAATGTAACTTTAAAAGTTCTAAAATTGTCCATCTCAATATCCTGTTTTTGGGATACGAGCTGTCATGTGAAGGCAAAAGCCTTGCAACACCCTTCTTAGAGAAGTGTACACTTCTTAGAGAAGTGTGCGCTTTTACAACCACCAAATACATTGAAGAAACTTCAACTCACATTGGGATTCCTAAATGTTGGCCAAACATACGTTGCAGATCACGCAGAATGGGTTAAGCTATTCTGCAAATTGATGCATCCAGATTTTTCAAGAGTACACTCGACAACTGAACACAAACAGATTTTGCATTCAGTACAAGCTGACATGCTAGCTTCAAAACAACAACACCACAAACCTGGTGATCTTTATTATTGTGGGCGCATTAGGATATAGGTACATTACATTAAATGGAGGAGTCACTGTAGCAATTGCATATAAATTGCATTCATACACCAATGCTGAGATGCGTTTTGCAATAACAGAAAAGATTCTGGTGGTGGTACAGGCTGCTGTGGTTAGATTTAGAGCATTGACTGAGGGGAAATTAATACTTCTTGGGACTCCAGTGCTTGCTCAGAGGCAGTCACGAAAGCCTGTGTGCCTTACATTAATGCATTGTATCCCAGATGGATATAGTCAGCAAACTTTCCCACTGCAACAGATGTAGACTGCAGATTTGACTCTACATTACAAACACATGCATACCTGCAATACTAAAATGAATACCCTCTGCTGAGTTAAGTCATGCCTCTAGATCAGTATGATTACATCATCTAGTCTGACGGATTGTTGTGTAGCATTTTAGGACCCTAGTGTAATTTTCCTGATTCATGCCCTTATATAGGTATAGATCACCTTGTTCTTATATAGGCATAGAAATCATAACCATGTGTAGGCATAGCCCATGCAGTCCAAATACGGCATGGCTACTTCCACTAGTTCTGCAAAGCCACAACAATTTCTTGGAAAACTCGGCTTCAGCAGTTAGGGACTTCCCCTTGCTTGAATACTGATTTGTCCAAGAACTCATGGAGTTTTCAAAGAACTGAGACTCTTTGATGACGTTATTATGTCCATCTTTATGTCAAACTCAGCACCTTCAAGGTATAAATATACCCATACTTGCCATAGCAAACACACAGTGGTTTGGAGCAGTTCGACTATCTACTTTCCTGACCCATCTCGCTACAGGAAGTGCCGAAGGAAGCCGACCATCCAGTTGACGCACTGAGAGAGACGCTGTCTTTTCTCTTGCCGAGAAATCCAGCTCCAGTGTTTCCAGCCTCCCCTTGTGAGGTGTTGGGAAATCGAGTCTTGAGACAGAGAGATACAGGATCTCCTTCATTCTAAACCAAGGTACAGAGCTGATTAGACCCTAAGAGAAATCTTGGATAGATTCTTGGCAAAAGAATACTAAACGTATGCTACACCACACTTACTTCTCCCTCGTACTAGACTTAGGTTAGGTACATCGGGGTAGGTGTATTTTAGAAGCACCAGTTGAGTACTTTTAGTCTTTATGAATGTATTTTATGGCTTAGAAACCCTACCATGCTTTTACAGTATTATTTCATAATACTCTTCCTGCTGTACGCATTATACTTTACAGCCAGTATTACGATTGGAGCAGTACATTTCCTCTGCATGAGAAAGAAGACTGTTCAATAAATACTTTTATTGAAAACGCCCGTCTCTCTATTTCTCTGCACCTCTGGTGAAACGAAGCATGCACAAATGACTGAGTGCAATATCTATCTATTTTTTCCACGACTCTGAAGATGCGTTTTTATCTTGAGGAAACAAAGTTGTCATGTTTATGCGGTTGTCAGATACTAATCCCTTCTTGTGAATTTGAGAAAGTTTCTAGTGACCTCTGAGCTAGCTGGCACTCACAATTACGTTTAATATATTCAATAGCGACCTAGTAGACATAAGTCCTACGTCACAGCTATAGGATATATTATTCCAATGCGCAGAGCCTATTGGGAATATTGGAACAACACTACAGGTTCTGCACAGCCTGCTGTAGGGATAAAACAGCAATACTTAGCTGCATACATAGTCATTCAAGGTTGAATGCAAGATGGTGAATTCCAATCTGAAAAGTCTTACAAACAGTCAGTCAGTAGGTGATTGCACAGAGCAGTTGGAAGAACTCAATGCTCTTATTCTGGCACTTGAGACCACAAATCCCAAATTCCCCACACTTGTAGTGTGCGATTCATTTTATTGTGTCCAGTCTTATAATGTGCATGTACACTACTGGAGCTAGAATGTTTACAGAGATTCAAAGGTGTGCACCATAAAGCACAGGGTGCTTTGGGGACCGGTGGCAAAGCTGAAAAAATGCTTGCCACAGACTCATGGGATTCACACCTTGAGTCATCAACATGTAGGAATACATGTTACCGGAAGCCACAAACTCAACAGTGTAAACTGCTTCAGTCGTCACTGCATGTGAGGACACCCGCTTGCAGAAAGGCTTGCCAGCAAAGTACTCCTACTAATTAAGGGCCTCATTAGGATGGAGGATTTTCCGCATCCTCCGGGCCGGCGAAAGTCACCGCTGCGGACCCACCAAAGACCCACCGCCACATTCGGATGGCTGGTGGGTCCTGGTTTCCGTCCGCAGCTATTCCGCCGTGGTTGGCTTACAACCGCGGAGGAAAAGCACTAATATGGTGACGGTGTCTCTCAGACACCGTCAGCAATATTAGGGTGGGCTTTGAAACATGCTTTTCCGCTGCGGCTTTTCCGCCGTGGAAAAGCATGTGTAACTTCACTACGTTGCGGGCCCCTAGGTGAAGGGGGGGTGGGGGTGCACATGGGGGTACCTGTGGTACCCCCCTGCATTTGTATGCAGAAAGTGGCAGGCACCGCACGGTGCCTGCCACTTTCTACATACAAATGCAAAGCGTGCTTTATTAACATTGCTGCGGGTGCAGCTTGAAGCCGCACCTGCTGCAATGTTAAAAATAGAGGATGTAACCGCCAGGGTGGCGGTCACATCCTAATTGCACAGGAGGGAACTCCGCAGCCCATGCGGAGGTTCCCTCCTACTCTATGGTGGCGGACGGACTCAAGGTCCGTTGGCCATCATAATATGCCCCTAAGTGTGCAAAACATATATTTTGCTCATATTCTCGGAGTGGGAGATAGAGTAAACTCAGATCACAGGTTAGGTTTAATCCTAGCAGCACATGAGGGTATATCATTTACAATTTAATTATTGCAGCAATGCTATTGGTGGTTATGTCTTTATAAACAAAATAGGGACTTTGTCCTTAAGTACGACATTTGCCAGCAGAATAAGGGTTACACTGTAGCACGCCCACCACAGACACCACTATAATTATCAAATAAACCTCTTGCTTGTATTTGTCTGGATCACTGTGGCCCTTTTTAATCAAATGGGGCTTAAACATACATCTTGACTGTAGTGGATTCCTGCTCTTGATTCCTATGGGTTCGTTCACAGTGATCAGCTGATGGCCGAAATGTTATCAAAGATCTGGAAGTCTTGATTCTGAATAAACACTATCTACCAGAATGCTCTGCTGTACAGTTGGTGAACTTGGTTTTAACACTATACTCTTCATCACACAAAGTGCAAATAGACCATTCCCTGGAGAACATATCTGCTGTACCAGTTCCTGATGGAATTGTTTGGGATAGGGAATCATATGATGTATACAATCCTACTGAACTTTTGTATTCCACTCTTTTTAATTCACATGGAATACATGTGGGAATGTCATAATATAATGAAATGTTATGTCTTCAACATTATGGCAACCACTTCTTGCGTAAAGCAAGTACTCCACGTGCAGTCTTTAATTACATTCAACTGGGACACTGCACTAGACCACAGCTGGATAGCCTGTAAAAATTTGCACAGAAGTTTGCATATTTTTCTTGCCACAATACAGCTGACCCAGTGTTTTACTATTACAATATTACAGACTCACACCATCACCAGCAGAGAAAAATATTTTCACTAATACAAAGCTGATATATTGTAAATCTTTTCTTTTCCAGTTGTCAACACAATAGTCAAGACAATATTGATTTAATATCATTTTAGAGTACTAAAGATTGGCATGTTCAGGGGAAAGAGCCTTTATTTAAAGCATGCCAGCTACCACATCAAATGATTTTCCTGAACAAAACTGTGCAGCAGATGTCTTGGCTTTGCTTGGCTAAGATAAAGGATTTAAATACACCTAACATTCCTGCATGTTCACATTTTGCGAACTGGCAAAGGTTTACATACTACACATAGGAAGTATTAAAAACCATGCTTCCCAATGGTTTGTACAGTTCCTCAGTAACCAATCGGGGGGGTTTAGTGTGTCCGTTAAATACTAATAGAAGTCATGCATGTTTCCCTGATGATACCAAAGGGACTCAGATCTGCAGGCCCCACCCATATTATGCTCAGACACAATACTCCGGGTGCTAACGATGTACAGTGTTGGGAAGTTGTGACTCGATTGACTAAAGACCTCAACATTGTCCCAGGTCAATACTTGTCCCTTCTCTCTCATGACATGGGATTGCAGACTTTTGATTAGGTCCTTGAAAACCACATCAAAAGTGCTTGCAATGTACAGTAAAGCATGGAAGGTTTCCCACCAGGAGGCTGCTGAGAGACAGCGTTAGATTGGCAAAGCATATTTGGAACGAGATATAGCAGTAGTTAAAATTAGTACGAATACATTGTCCCCAAAGATATACTCTCTCTGTAACATCGTGATATCTGCACTAGACATTATACAGAATGACATATCATCTTTACAACATGGGCGGTCGCAGCATAGATCAATAATGTCAATAAACTGGACTCTTCAGATGCTTTGTTCCGGTCACGTCCCATAGCGACACCTTAATGCCACAATCCTTTTTCAGCTTACAATCTTAAAAAACAGCAAACAATCATGGCAAGGAAGGACACAACGTGCACTATTTTACACACAGAGAAGTCAAAGAAATTACTATTCACTGATGCAGAAATATCTTCCGCAGATTGGATGATCCATGGGTTTATTTTTCTTCCAATCTCAACTTTCCACTTTCAATACTGTTTACAAAACCATCAAGCAGGCAGATACGAAGCACTAAGAGGGAAGTGTGCACGAGTCTTGAAATTGACCTTTTAGACATCACCGTAGGAATGTTGAGACTGAAGTCTTTCTTTCTGGGACTGACTGTGAGACTATTTTAGGGCATTCCTTGGTGTGTAGTTAGGTTTTGCTTCATGGATTGTGTAATGCATCCATGGCAAATTTGTCCTGCTAGCGGAAGGGTTACCCAGCTGCTATGATAAGTCCGGCTTTCAGATTGCTTTCGAATGGGAGTTATTTGATGTTGAACTGTGAGAGCTGATGCAGAATAAAATCGGGCATTGCCTATCGGTTGGCGGTTTATGCAGTCATAATTTGTTGCACACAATTATTGTTTCCAGCTGCCCGCACAGTCACAGAGGCATTTCTTTGGCCTTCGATAAATTGTTTGCATGTGCACTTTGATGCTGTCAGCAGACTGAAAGACTTGTTATTCTCAAGGATGTGGCATAACATCTACAAAAAAGATGTTTGAGTTTCAAGTTGCAAGGTCCTCTTCTCAGAAACATTTGCTACTTTGCACCAAGTTCCCACTATATTATGAATAACTTGCGCACAGCATTTTTGACATGTCTAGTAACTTGGTTGTGGCTTAATTTTTTAAGAAAATAGACTCAGGCTTTGTTAGTACCTTCCAGACAGTCCTTCGAGTGAATCCATCATTCATGGGAAGCATTTTTAAGAGGTATCCAGCTGGTCCTGTTCCTGATTGTCAGGACTTTTTCTGTTCCGAAATGGATGTCCCACTAATAGGTCAAATGGAGCCAACCCTTTCACACGTGCTCCTCTATCATGGAGCCTGCCCTTTCACAAGTGCTCCTCTATCATGAACTCATGATACCGTGTATCGGTTAACATTTGCTTCAAGATCTAAAAGAACACTGATTCTTGTCCTTTCTTTCTGTGTGGCTGCGCTGTGTGCAGCCCATATTGCAGTGTCTTCTGTGCACTTTCGAGTGTGCTCTAGACATACGCATAGGAACACAACTGGTTCAGTCTTTGGACATTGACCTACTGGTGAGCCTGTTAACAGCCTACCTGTATGTTGTCCTTTATGCATGCCATTGCTTTTGAATGCGTACCACAAGCCCTCCTGGGACACTCCTGCACCTGGTGATTAGGATCATCGCTCGGCTTTTGTGGGTCCTGCACTGGGTGTTCATTCTTTGTTGCTGCTGAAGTGGATGGATGGGAACGCTTGCTCAGTGGATCTGATCCAATGGGAGCCTCTGGGAACTTTATCTGCGATTGCAAGGAACATTAATGTTAAGTCTACTTCTAGGAACACGTAAACAATCTGATAGTTTCAGGTCTTGGGATGTTTTTTTGATTCAGCTTCATTTTAACGTGAATTGCTTTTTAAATTTGTTTTAAATAGAGCTTTCAATATTTTTTATGATTTTAAATTGGCTTTCTCTATGCTCTTTGGTATCAAAGAAGCGTTCTGCTTTTTGAGATTTTAGTAGGGTTTTAAATGTCTTGACCCTTATATTTTAGCATTTTTGTAGGGATAGGTTTCTTCGAATCACGACCAAGGAGGGGATGTCATGTGGGCAGGGTAGGCCCTTCTAGAAACACTACCATTTACAAGCACACATTTCTAGAGTTGCCATTTCTTTTACACAGAGTGACTTCTGACATACATTTGCATGTGTGTGACCATACAGGATAAAATTGTCTGAATCGACATTGCTTACATTTCTACTTCATAGGCACACTATGACAACACCTTAAACATTGAGTCCAAGGCATAAAGTTGACTGGGTAAATGTTATTTATGTTATTGTTCAGTTGGTGATGGTTGTATCCAACTAGAATAAAACAATTGTGGCCTGACAGGGGTTGCAACATGGCCACATGGGTACAGTACCATTACCTAAGCAATGAAGATGAGCAGAACTCTCAAGCACCTACTCAAATCAAACTAAGAGAACTAAACTTGCTGCAAAAAGGTGCAGGAGAAAGTCCCTTCAAGCCCAAATCTTCCTTCATCCCTCTGATGCTGAGAAACGCCATCGACGTCTTTCATGATCGCATCATTGAAGAAATCAAGGACCTGAATTGCTCTATTAATCGCAATAGAAAATATCAATGAATCAAAATCAAGTCAATTTCAAAAAATTCATTGACAAATTGGCCAATAACTCTGCTATCATTGTGAAAAAATCTGATAAAGGGGGCAACATCGTCCTGTGGCCTAAACAACAATACGATGCAGAAGCAAAAAGACAGCTAGATAACAACGACTGCTATGAGCAAAGCACGTGGACAAATTACAATAAAGCAAAGGACAACATCAAAAAAGAACTACAAAAATGGAAATATGAGGGACTAATAACGAATGAAGAATTTAATTTCTTATTCAATGGTCATCCTAAATTACCTTTTCTTTATTTCTTTCCTAAGCTGCATAAAAACATGACCCCTGTTCCTGGACGCCCAATCATATCAGCAATTGGCAGCATGACGGAAAATGTGCGTCAATACATAGACTTTTTTCTACAGGACTTAGTAAAAATGATGCCTTCATATCTGAAGGACACAGGTGATTTTTTGAAACGCATTGAAGATATGGCATGGTCCAATGAGCTGGTATTATTGACTTTAGATATAGAGTCACTCTATACTAGTATTCAGCATGAATGTGGCTTACGTGGAGTGGAGCATTTCTTGAACAATCGACCTGCCGAGTATGTTATGCATAACAGAATGCTCATGTCCCTTATCACTTGGTGTTTGAACAATAATTACTTTTCCTTTGAAAAGAATGTTTATAGGCGGAAACAAGGTGTTGCCATGGGGGCCTGCTTTTCCCCGAGCTACGCGGGGTTGCACGTGGGCTACTGGGAAAGGCAGGTCCTCATGAAAGAACACAAGGAAATTTTTGATCAAAATGTCATCTCTTGGCTTCGTTAAATAGACAATGTTTTTATTGTATGGAAAGGCAGTATGAACAGTGCCCAAGATTTTGTTGACTTATTAAATATCAATGAGTTCAATTTACATTTCACATCGCATATGAGTACCACCAAGATAGAGTTCTTGGATGTCCAAATACAGATAATTGAGGATAAACTGACCACAACAGCGTTCAGAAAACCCACTGCTGGTAATGCCATACTTCATGCGTCAAGTGCGCATCCGCGACATTTGATAGCTAGCATCCCCTATGGGGAATTGTTATGGCTCAAACGCATTTGCAGCACTACAGAACAATTTTACACATGCAGCAAACTTAGTTTGGATCGCATGAGACACAGAGGGTATACTGAAGACATCCTCAATAAGGCCATACTTAAAACCAATGAGAGACCCAGATCTGCCTTATTACCTAACACCATTTAACATAATGGGGACAGAATTGAAGATAATGCCTCACCCAGACTGATCACCACTTACAGCAGACAAGAACGTAAAATACGGAGAATTCTAAACAAAAAACTGGCCCATAGTATTAACTGATCCAATTTTGAAAACCAACTTACCTGAACAACTTAGTGTGACATTCAGAAGGGCTAAAAACATGGCCACTCTGTTGTCTCAGAAAACACTCACTGAGGCCCCTAGCATTCAAACACGGCTACCGGTCACGAATGGTTTTCGTAAATACGCGACCTGTCGGGCATGTAACTATGGAGCCAATACCACCAAGTACAGAACCCCTTTTAAAACTCAAGAGCAAACTATTAGGTTTAAATTTGACTGTCGCACAGAATATGCCGTATACGTTCTTACCTGTACCAGCGGGTTAAGATACGTAGGCAGCACTAAGAATCCAGTATACATGCGAATACTACAACATATTCGTGCCATTATCAATTGCGACCCGGCCTACCCGGTAGCCAGACATTTCAAGATCAGTCATAACAAGGATGTCGACTGTCTATCCTATTTTGTGATTGACATGGCACCGGCACAAAAAAGAGGCGGGGACAGAGATAAAGCATTGAGACAACTGGAAACTACATATATAATAAATCTCAATAGCAAAAATCCCAATGGCCTTAATGACAGAGAGGATATGCATACCTTTCTGTAGAATGTTCCATCTGTCTTATGACTATGTTAAATTGATTTGCACATTGGTATCACAGTATATGGTAGTGACGAATCTAGAAACCATTAACAGAAGCTTTAGAAAATTGGTTTGTCATATAAGCTATCATTTTTCTACATTCAATTAAAGAACTTTTTAAATCACTTTTTTTAGTACTAAATAATTTGCACTATTAACACTCAGCACTTTATACACTAGGGTATTTGGAATATATTGATAATTGAAGAAATAGTCGGCTTTTCCCGGGAGCGGGACTGATCCTTAATCTATAAAATTATCCAAGCACTAGCACTTTACTTGATTGTGACAGCAGTAGCACATATAATACCGCAGTAACACCTAGAATAGATCTCAGAAAGGCAGCATCATTTGCACCATTGGATCTGCATTCATGCAGGGAAACCATTTGTTGCACTATCAAATAGCGTTATTTGCACATATACTTCAGCATAATTTTTGCACATGTAATATAGAATTATTCATTGGCTTTTACTTTGGATTTTATCATAGTGATTTTAACATATTTATGTAAGTTAATATGTTATCTATGTTTAATATTATGTGTATATAACGTGCTATATTATTATGGTCTGATTTAATGCTGCTAGCCTATTTGCACAGTTTCACGCATTCAAGCGGAAATAATGTATAAAGTTACTGAAACACATAAGTATAAATATATTTCAATGTGCTTAAATTTGCATCTATGTCACAGAATAAGAGTGCTTCAAACCCAGTCGACATAAAGCACATTTTTTTCATAGTATGAGTATGTTTTCACTGTTTATCATCAGGGTCATGTGGTGATTCCACGAATTAAAAAAAGAGTGTTATTTAAAGGTGACCATTACTGCATGTCCGCTATGTGATCAAGGGCAGTTCCTGCCCGAAACGCGTCATGCCTAAATATACCTGTACAAGGATAATAAACTTTCCTGTGACACTCGAGAAGCTGCGTGGTGGTCCGTGATTCCTGTGGTTAAAAACCGTTTCAAGCAGAGACTTACTTATATATATATATATATATATATATATATATATATATATATATATATATATATATATATATATATATATATATATATATATATATATATATATATATATATATATATATATATATATATATATATATATATATATATTACCTACTGGCGGTCGCCAGTAGGTAGTTATAGTTAGGATTTTTTTCAATGTTAAATCTCAAAATTCTATTTGGAATAACTTTGGCGCCGGTTGACGAATCTGCCTCAAAATTTCCTCAAAATGGCCTCGTGGAGTTCCGGTCCTTCCCTGAAAGTTTGGGGGGGATTCGTCAAGCGGGGGCTGAGATAAAAGGGGGGTCCCAAAACGCGTTTTCCCCATGTTAATTTCCATAGGGCGGTCGATTTCACTTTTAGCCCGAACGGCTGAATGGATTTCCACCAAACTTGGCAAAATTGTAGGGACTGGTAGCCCGATGTGCCTTTGCTATGTCTCAAGATATGTGCTCCAGTGGATTTTGAGTAATTAAGGTTCAAAAAAATATATATATCTATAGCCGCGCTCCGGTACGCGCACCGGTACGCGCACCGGGCGCTTACCGCGACTTGCGCGCAGAAAGCTGATTGGCTCTGGGGTGTCTGTAAACATTCTAAACAGTCCGGAGCGGCCGCCATCTTGTGTCTCGGTAGGATCGAGACACGAGAGGTGGCCAAAACAAAGAGGGAAATGACTATAAGGGGGCAGAGTAGACCCCCCTTGACCCCCTAGGTTTGATGTGGGGGCCATAAAAGGGCCCCGCGGAGCAAAAAAAAAATTTAAAAAAAAATTGATTTTCGCGAGGTGAGCGCCCGGTACGCGCACCGGTACGCGCACCGGTAAGCGTACCGGGGAGCTTACCATGGGGAAAAAGAATGACAGTTCTAAAAGTAGCTGTTTAAAAAAAAAATGTTTTGTTGTTTTTTTTATACATACACATACATATATATAAATGCATATGCATATATATATATATGCATATATGTGTATATGTGTGCGTGTAGAGAGAGGTAGAGAGGTAGAGGTGTAGAGGTAGAGAGGTAGAGAGGTAGCGGTAGAGAGGTAGAGATTAGTAGAGAGAGAAGAAGAGAGAGGTAGAGAGGTAGAGAGTAGTGAGTGAGTAATAGAGAGTAGAGAGTGAGTAGTAGAGAGTAGTAGAGAGCAGTAGAGAGAGTAGCAGAGAGTGAGTAGTAGAGAGTAGTAGAGTGAATAGTAGAGTGAGTAGTAGAGAGTAGTAAAAGTAATTTACAATCGTTCGGAATATCGGTGTTTGGGCAGATATGATCCAGGGACCCCCAGTATGCAAGGGGAATTAGTCCCCCCTCTACAAACGCGCCAGTGGCCTGCATTGCAGAGAGGTGTAACAAGGGTGTGGCCTCATTACACTTCTCTGCAATGCAGCTCCCTCGCGCATACTGGAGGCTCCTGGTGGACCAGTTGACCCCAGGGACCCCCAGTATGCAAGGGGAATTAGTTCCCCCTCTGCAAACGCGGCAGTGGGCTGCGTTGCAGAGAGGTGTAACAAGGGGCATAGTCTCATTACACCTCTGCAATGCAGCCCCTGGTGCATACTGGAGGTTCCAGGTGGGCTAATTGGCCCCCAGGGGCCCCCAGTATGCAAGGGGAATTAGTTCCCCCTCTTCAAACATGCACGGGGGCTGCGTTGCAGAGAGGTGTAAAAAGGGTTGTGGCTTCATTACACCTCTCTGCAATGCAGTCCCCTGGCGCATACTGGAGATTCCTGGTGGGCTTTCAGGTCTTATATAGTTAGGAATTAGCATTAAAAAAACCTTTGAAATTCACTGAAAAAACCATAGGTTTCACACCAGTTATAGTTAGGAATTAGCATTTAAAAAACCTATTAAATTCACTGACAAAACCATAGATTTCACACCATTTATAGTTAGCTGGAAATTTTACTGACATAAAACCATTGAAATTCCCACGTTATAGTTAGTTGGACTCACTATAACTTGCGCGCCTGTAATGCACTGCTGATGACGTCACATATTACATCACTCATGACATGGTCAGTGACATCACTCATGACATCACTGATGACACCATCCTTGTGACAGAGTGACAGACCTAATTTCAGTGTAATGTAACGCTTGAAACACATATTCAAAAATAGAAACAAACATTTTCAAAAAAATGGAGATACCCAAACCAGTAACAACAACCAATTCAGTAATTCCACCATCTATATACACATCCACTCATTCACCAACAGTTCTATATAGTCACTCATATATATACTCACTCATCATATGTAGTGATACACCTATACATCCTGTTACACATCAGCAGTCATCCAAAAGTTACTCACACACATACTCACACATGCAAATAAACTATTGAACATCCATTTATTTGCATATACATTTATACACACACTACCACCTTACTTCTAAGGAAACTTACCCATACTTACTCTCCTAAACAATCACTTATAGAAACACATACTTATTTAAACAGGAACTTCTACAATCTCTCACTATATATACTATACTCACTTATATACATCAATACTCACATATACTAGATTAAAACATATGTCGTTACTAATGAAGACACTAGTGAGACAGTCATTCACTCACTAACACACACATATACACACTCATCCACCCATACAGTCCTGCACATATGCTGTCTTCAAAACACATACAAACAGTGAGTCAGTCACCAACCCCTGCAGCCACTTATACACAAAGAGAAACACTGATACAAACATTTAAATATTTAAACAATACTCGCTAATATATGTATTCACTAAGATACACGTAATAAGCCAGTTACCCAACCAATTTTTTTAAAAAAAACATCCATTTACACACGTATTTAAACATTTATTCTTCCATCGACCTTTACAAATACATATATAAAACAAATTTATTTTTCAGAAAGACACACATTCACTGGATGGTGTCATCAGTGATGTCATGAGTGATGTCACTGACCATGTCATGAGTGATGTAATATGTGACGTCATCAGCAGTGCATTACAGGCGCGCAAGTTATAGTGAGTCCAACTAACTATAACGTGGGAATTTCAATGGTTTTATGTCAGTAAAATTTCCAGCTAACTATAAATGGTGTGAAATCTATGGTTTTGTCAGTGAATTTAATAGGTTTTTTAAATGCTAATTCCTAACTATAACTGGTGTGAAACCTATGGTTTTTTCAGTGAATATATATATATATATATTACCTACTGGCGGTCGCCAGTAGGTAGTTATAGTTAGGACCTAGTTTCCATAGGAAATCCTCAACATTCTATTTGGAATAACTTTGGCCCTCGTTGAAGAATCTTAGCGAATTTCTCAAAGAAGATGGCTCAGTCCGCTGCGCTCCTTCCCTAAAAGTTTGGGGGGGATTGGTCAAGTGGGGGCTGAGATAAAAGGGGGGTCCCAAAACGTGTTTTCTCCATGTTATTTTCCATAGGACCTTTAGACTCAGCTACAGGTCGAACGGGTGAATGGATTTATAAGAAATTTGGCAAAACTGTACAGTCCGGCTCGCAGATTACGCTTTTTTTGGAATGGTGTAAATCCGTTCAGTAGTTGTTGAGAAAATTAAAGTTAAAGCAAATTATATATCTATAGGCCAAGTGGCTGCGCGTGAGCGGAATTTTTTTTTGCTGCGTGACGTCTGTTAACGTTCGATTCGAAGGAAATCAGGAAGTGTTGACCGCCATTTTGTCACTGCGAGTAAATATATTGTCATTTCAAAGCATTGGAACATGGAAAGGGGAGAAGGTAGAGATTGTTTTGCTGCGTAGGTTTTCTCAGGGTGTGCAGTAAGGTCCTTAAAAGCGAAAATATATATATTTTTTTCTCGAAAAAGTTGCGGGGTGCGCGCACTCGGGCGCGCACACCTATTTGCAGAAGTGTGAAAATGGAGATAAATCAGAAGTTTGAGTGCTTTGATATAAGGTGGCTCTGAAAAGAGCCCTTGTGTTAATTGAGTTGTTTCTGCATTTATAAGTAAGTACCGATGCAGAGTTTGATATAATATTGTTGGCAGCATTTTGAAAGGAAAGACAGGGGCCCATTTTCTGGTTAACAGGTGACCAGGCCAACTTTTCACGCCAGGCCCATTCCTGCAAAGTCGACCGCCATTTTTAGGAGATCTGCAACCACCGGCAGTCACTGGGTTGCAGGATCAGATGGACTCAAGCCTGTCGGGCGAAGCATCGTTGCACCGCCACAGTGGACGAGACCCTGCTGGGCTCGTGGAACGTCGCTGTACCGCAACAGTGGGCGAGTCTTTTGCTGGGCTCGTGGAGCGTCCCTATACCGCCAGAGTATGCGAACGCTTTGCTGGGCTCGTGGAGTGTCCCTATATCGCCACAGAGTACGAACCCTTTGCCGGGTGCATGGATCGTTGGGGGTGCAGCTGAGGGGCCTCCATCTGGGGAGGCTCGTCCGCGCCGCCTCTCCCTCCCAGTGGACCCCACGGCGTCTTGCTGACATTTGTTATGGCCGGACCAGGCGATGAAGAGAGGGGGAGGTCGGATATATATGAGTTATACTATTAGGTATGTCACATCCCCCTTGTGGCCTGCAAGGCACCGAAAAAAGAAGAGAATGGGAAGACAACTACATCTCGGGTCGGGCCCATGCCTTCTCTGGCCGATGGCGGCCGGCCGCTCTTTGCCATGGCCCCAGGAACGGATCCCTTGGTTCATCCTGGGGACAGGCCTTGGCGTGTGGTGTCTCCTCCGGACTATTCGCGTAATGGTTCTCCACCCCAGGCCGTTGCCGACGGCTTTTGTAGACTTTCTGACGCTCGAAAACCCTACTAGAAAGCAGCCCAAAAGTAGCCCAACATTGCTACTTTGGGGAAGGAGGGACTGCGCGCGAGCGGAATTTTTTTTTGCTGCGTGACGTCTGTTAACGTTCGATTCGAAGGAAATCAGGAAGTGTTGACCGCCATTTTGTCACTGCGAGTAAATATATTGTCATTTCAAAGCGTTGGAACATGGAAAGGGGAGAAGGTAGAGATTGTTTTGCTGCGTAGGTTTTCTCAGGGTGTGCAGTAAGGTCCTTAAAAGCAAAAATATATATTTTTTTTTCTCGAAAAAGTTGCGGGGTGCGCGCACTCGGGCGCGCACACCTATTTACAAAAGTGTGAAAATGGAGATAAATCAGAAGTTTGAGTGCTTTGATATAAGGTGGCTCTGAAAAGAGCCCTTGTGTTAATTGAGTTGTTTCTGCATTTACAAGTAAGTACCGATGCAGAGTTTGATATAATATTGTTGGCAGCATTTTGAAAGGAAAGACAGGGGCCCATTTTCTGGTTAACAGGTGACCAGGCCAACTTTTCACGCCAGGCCCATTCCTGCAAAGTCGACCGCCATTTTTAGGAGATCTGCAACCACCGGCAGTCACTGGGTTGCAGGAGCAGATGGACTCAAGCCTGTCGGGCGAAGCATCGTTGCACCGCCACAGTGGACGAGACCCTGCTGGGTGAGTGGAGCGTCGCTGTACCGCAACAGTGGGCGAGTCCTTTGCTGGGCTCGTGGAGCGTCCCTATACCGCCACAGTATGCGAACGCTTTGCTGGGCTCGTGGAGTGTCCCTATATCGCCACAGAGTACGAACCCTTTGCCGGGTGCATGGATCGTTGGGGGTGCAGCTGAGGGGCCTCCATCTGGGGAGGCTCGTCCGCGCCGCCTCTCCCTCCCAGTGGACCCCACGGCGTCTTGCTGACATTTGTTATGGCCGGACCAGGCGATGAAGAGAGGGGGAGGTCGGATATATATGAGTTATACTATTAGGTATGTCACATCCCCCTTGTGGCCTGCAAGGCACCGAAAAAAGAAGAGAATGGGAAGACAACTACATCTCGGGTCGGGCCCATGCCTTCTCTGGCCGATGGCGGCCGGCCGCTCTTTGCCACGGCCCCAGGAACGGATCCCTTGGTTCATCCTGGGGACAGGCCTTGGCGTGTGGTGTCTCCTCCGGACTATTCGCGTAATGGTTCTCCACCCCAGGCCGTTGCCGACGGCTTTTGTAGACTTTCTGACGCTCAAAAACCCTACTAGAAAGCAGCCCAAAAGTAGCCCAACATTGCTACTTTGGGGAAGGAGGGGCTGCGCGCGAGCGGATTTTTTTTTTTGCTGCGTGACGTCTGTTAACGTTCGATTCGAAGGAAATCAGGAAGTGTTGACCGCCATTTTGTCACTGCGAGTAAATGGTGCTCCACATTGTAAATGCGGCACACCATGGGTGGCAGAGCAGCGGTGCACATTAACTGGTGCATCTCTGGGGATGCGCCAGTTAACATAAATCTGCTCCTTTACATTTAAGTATGAGCAGGGGACACAAAGTTGGTGAAGCTTATCGAAGGTTAAAAAGAGATGAGTACTGTTCACTGAAAACTTGGACATAGGACTCACCTCCTCAGCATCGCTGGACATGGCTAAATAATAGCTGCAAAATGTTACTGTTGTTAAACAATTTTACTATTATAGTGTCTGAGATTTGTCTCTTACTCTGCAACATCTCATTGTTGTTCTCTTTCTTTAAAGATAAGGACATTAACCATGAGTGATAATGAGCAATCCGTTGGTCTCGATCTTATTGTTGAACATGTCATTGAAACGTCAGTGGAAGTGGAACCCTTAGATGATTTAAATCCTGAGGATGATGAAGAACATGATGAGGATGCCGATTTGTCAGAATTGTATGACATAGGGTGGGAAGCTGACGTGCTTCAGCATATGGAACTATAAACATTTATTTTTCAAATTTACTGGAAATAAAAAGTGAAAATGTAAACGTTTCTTTTAAAATTAAACATAACTTGAAAAACAGGTTATGTGTAGTGTCTTTAATAAAATAGTCAAATATGCTCATAAAAATATTTCTAAACCAATGAAAAGCCTTAACAAGTCACATGACCTGTTATGCTTACGTTACGCGCTCCGCGCCGCGCCCCGGATTGTTGGTCATTCAAATTGAGGCTGGCGTCAGCATGAGAGCGCCAAAGTCTCGTGGCTACGCCATTCAGAAAATATTGTTGGCAGCATTTTGAAAGGAAAGATCTGCAACCACCGGCAGTCACTGGGTTGCAGGAGCTGATGGACTCAAGCCTGTCGGGCGAAGCATCGTTGCACCGCCACAGTGGACGAGTCCTTTGCCAGGTGCATGGAGCGTCGCTGCACCGCAAGAGTGGACGAGTCCTTTGACGGGTGCGTGGAGCGTTGGGGGTGCAGGTGAGGGGCCTGCACGTGGGGAGGCGGGAGAGGCTCGTCCGCGCCGCCTGTCCCTCCCAGTGCACCCCACGGCATCTTGCTGACATTTGTTATGGCCGGACCAGGCGATGAAGAGAGGGGGGGGTCGGAGGCATATGCAAGACATCCCCCCTCGTGGCCTGCAAGGCACCGAAAGATTATCGTCCGCGCCGTCTCTCCCTCCCAGTGTACCCCACGGCGTTTTGCTGACATTTGTTATGGCCGGACCGGGCGATGAAGAGAGGGGGGGGTCGGAGGCATATGCAAGACATCCCCCCCTCGTGGCCTGCAAGGCGCCGAAAGAGGAAGAGAATGGGAAGACAACTAAATCTCGGGTCGGGCCCATGCCTTCTCTGGCCGATGGCGACCGGCTGCTCTTTGCCACGGTCCCAGGAACGGATTCCTTGGTTCATCCTGGGGACAGGCCTTGGCGCATGGTGTCGCCTCCGGACTATTCGCGTAATGGTTCTCCATAGTTGTTTTAATATATTTTTGTTCAAGAATAAAAACGTTTTAATCTGTTATTTTGCTGTCGTGTGGTATATTTCTTATATTTGTCGCTCTGATGTCGTTTCCCCTCCCAAATGGAACATGTGATTGTAATCTACAGCCGGACATTCCGACAGGACATGAGAGCAAAAGTGGGGGGGTCAGATCTGAAGTTGGGCAGGCGAAAAGATCACGTTTTGCTATGTAGGGCTATCTATGTTCGTGATGGGGCCTAAAAGGGGGCAAGATGGCGTCGAGCTTGGTTTCTCTCACTAGTTTCACTAGTTTCATATTTCTCATGAGGGGTTGTTCCTAATGTTTCTATTTTAGCAAGGTCAAAAAGAGATCCTATCAGTGGCCTATTGATTTTGTTCGATTCCTTTTGTTATCTCTAACGATTTTTAAGTTAAAGTTTGCTAGTACGATACAGCGGCTAGTCCGCATTTTATATATATGTCTTTTTTATTAGGGGTGTTTTCCGGTGGAGTCGGACGATCTACCTCTAATAAACGGTAAGTGTTCCTCTGAAGGAATGCGTCTTGAAAGTGGCTGACTGTAATGTATGATATTTTACTCAGTGACTTTCAGGCCCATGCTGTTTCAAAACTGTGCATGTGTTTGAAGCAGGCGTAGGTATTGACGCAGCATAGAAACTACTAGGAACCAATTGGAAGTGTTGTTTTCAAGTCACATGACTTCACATGCGCGTCTCAGGACGTGTACGCGGTGATAGTATCTGGTTGGAAGTAGCGGTCCAATTTCAAAACGTGAAAAGGAGTAAATCGAAACATATCCGGATTTAATATATCTTCTGAGTAGTATAAGTTCTATGGTGGGTGTATGAAGAAATTTAATAAGTTGCAATCACGAACTTTTCCCGAAATATATATAGGCGGGTGCGCGCACACGGTCGCGCACGATCGAAAGCCGATAAACGCCCTTTATAATATGCTCCTGGAGCTGTTTTTGGAAAGTTCAAATTGCAAAGTTTTCACGAAATATATAGGCAGGTGCGCACACTCGGTCGCGCACGAAAGCCTGGAAATGCGATATCCATTTTATTGACAACTGTTGCCGAGAGTGCGCACACCGGGTCGCGCACGAAAGTTTAGTAAGGCTATTTTTATTTACAGACAAATTTTAATGTGTTTAAAAAATTGCAAGGTACAGACTTTCGAGTTCTGTATCGCTTTACAAGGAGTCTCTATGCAACTTGAACAGTGAAGAAAACGGCTTGTTTTCGAAAAAAATATTGCCAGAACTTTATTGCCAAAAGTATAGGTTGCATACACAACATTTTTCTGAATTAGCATTTTAAAAACCAATGAAATTCACAGAAAAAAACATAGGTTTTACACACGTTATAGTTAGGAAGAAGCATTTAAAAAACCTATGAAATTCACTGAAAAAACCATAGGTTTGACACATGTTATAGTTAGCTGGAAATTTTACTGACATAAAACCAAAGAAATTCCACGTTATAGTTAGTTGGACTCACTATAACTTGCGCGTGCAATGCACTGCTGATGACGTCACATATTACATCACTCATGACATGGTCAGTGACATCACTCATGACATCACTGATGACACCATCCAGTGAATATGTGTCTTTCTGAAAAATAAATATTAGTGAGTTATGTTTAAATATTTAAATATATATATTAGTGTTTCACTTTGTGTATAAGTGGCTACATGTGTTGGTAAGTAGCTACATGCATATGTATATGGGTTATTAGATATTTTTATTAGTATCAGTATGAGTGTCTATATGGTTTGGTGGGTGTATTACTTAGCACATAGATGCATGAGTGACTGACTCTCTGTTTGTATGTGTTTTGAAGACAGCATATGTACAGGACTGTATGGGTGGATGAGTGTCTATATGTGTTTGTTAGTGAGTGAATGACTGTCTCACTAGTGTCTTTATCAGTAACTACATATGTTTTAATCTAGTATATATGAATATTGATGTATATAAGTGAGTATATGTGAGAGTAAGAGATTGTAAGAGTTCCTGTTTAAATAAGTATGTGTTTCTATAAGTGATTGTTTAAGAGAATAAATATGTGTAATTTTCAATAGAAGTAAGGTGGAAGTGTGTGTATAACTCTATATTCAAATAAATGGATGTTCAATAGTTTATTTGCACGTGTGAATATGTGTGTGAGTAACTTTTGGATGACTGTCGGTGTGTAACAGGATGTATAGGTGTATCACTTCATATGATGAGTGAGTATATGTATGAGTGACTATATAGAACTGTTGGTGAATGAGTGGATGTGTATATAGATAGTGGAATTACTGAATTGCTTGTTGTAACTGATATAGGTATCTCCATTTTTTTTAAATTTCAGTTTCTATTTTTGAATATGTGTCTCAAGGGTTACATTACAGTGAAAGGAGGTCTGTCACTATGTCACAAGTATGGTGTCATCAGTGATGTCACTGACCATGTCATGAGTGATGTAATATGTGACGTCATCAGCAGTGCATTGCACGCGCAAGTTATAGTGAGTCCAACTAACTATAACGTGGAATTTCATTGGTTTTATGTCAGTAAAATTTCCAGCTAACTATAACATGTGTCAAACCTATGGTTTTTTCAGTGAATTTCATAGGTTTTTTAAATGCTTCTTCCTAACTATAACGTGTGTAAAACCTATGGTTTTTTCTGTGAATATATATATATATATATATATATTACCTACTGGCAGTCGCCAGTAGGTAGTTATAGTTAGGATTTTTTTCAATGTTAAATCTCAAAATTCTATTTGGAATAACTTTGGCACCGGTTGACGAATCTGCCTGAAAATTTCCTGAAAATGGCCTCGCGGCGCCCCGGTCCTTCCCTGAAAGTTTGAGGGGGATTCGTCAAGCGGGGGCCAAGATAAAAGGGGGGTCCCAAAACGCGTTTTCCCCATGTTAATTTCCATAGGGCGGTCGATTTCACTTTTAGCCCGAACGGCTGAATGGATTTCCACCAAACTTGGCAAAATTGTAGGGACTGGTAGCCCGATGTGCCTTTGCTATGTCTCAAGATATGTGCTCCACTGGATTTTGAGTAATTTAGGTTCAAAAAAATATATATATCTATAGCAGCGCACCGGTGCGCGCACCGGTGCGCGTACCGTGCGCATCACGCGACTTGCGTGAGGAAAGCTGATTGGCTCTCGGGTGTCTGTAAACATTCTAAACAGTCCGGAGCGGCCGCCATCTTGTGTCTCGGTAAAATCGAGACACAAGAGGTGGCCAAAACAAAGAGGGAAATGACCATAAGGGGGCAGAGTAGACCCCCCTTGACCCCCTAGGTTTGATGTGGGGGCCATAAAAGGGCCCCGCAGGGCAAAAAAAAAAAAAATGTTTTTGATTTTCGCGGGGGGAGCGCCCGGTACGCGCACAGGTGCGCGCACCGGTGCGCATACCGGGGAGTGTACCATGGGGAAAAAGAATGACAGTTTTATAAGTAGCTGTTTAAAAAAAAATTTTTGTTGTTTTTTTATACATACACATACATATATAAATGCATATGCATATATATATGCATATATGTGTATATGTGTGCGTGTAGAGAGAGGTAGAGAGGTAGCGGTAGAGAGGTAGAGATTAGTAGAGAGAGAAGAAGAGAGAGGTAGAGAGGTAGAGAGTAGAGAGTGAGTAATAGAGAGTAGAGAGTGAGTAGTAGAGAGTAGTAGAGAGCAGTAGAGAGAGTAGCAGAGAGTGAGTAGTAGAGAGTAGTAGAGTGAATAGTAGAGTGAGTAGTAGAGAGTAGTAGAGAGTGAGTAGTAGAGAGTAGTAGAGAGTAAGTAGTAGAGTGAGTAGTAGAGAGCAGTAGAAAGTGAGTAGTAGAGAGTAGTAAAGAGTGAGTAGTAGAGAGTGAGTAGTAGAGAGTGAGTAGTAGAGAGTAGTAGAGAATGAGTAGCAGAGAGAATAGTAGTGAGTAGTAGAGAGTGAGTAGTAGAGTGAGTAGTAGAGACTAGTAGAGAGAGAGTAGTAGAGAGTGAGTAGTAGAGAGTAGTAGAGAGTAGTAAAGAGTGAGTAGTAGGGAGAGAGTAGTAGAGAGTGAGTAGTAGAGAGTAGTAGATAGTGAGTAGTAGGGAGTAGGGAGTAGCGAGTAGTAGGGAGTGAGTAGTAGAGAGAGAGTAGTAGAGAGTAGTAGAGTAGTAGAGAATGAGTAGTAGACAGTGAGTATTTGAGAGTAGTGGAGTCGGAGAGAGTAAGTAGTAGAGAGTAGTGGAGAATATTCCAAAGTTTGGCACAGCACCCCTTTCACAATGAGTCCAATCAAATCATATCACTTAGAGTCCTTATTGAAGCGCTGAATCTTGGTGTATATTCAAATGCTTTTATTTTCCTTAAGATTATGTACCACAGCCAGCCGAAAGGTTTCGTTCTGTACAACAGAACTTCTTCAGGGCGTTCTTATTTCCTTCAAGTTATGTCGGTATCCAGTTGTCATATAACTAGATATTTCTTCCAAATGTTAGACGAGACATAAGTATATTCTTATTCAAAGTGACTAGGTATCAATTTTACCCACACAATTCGGGCAGACTTGAGTAATTTATAGCATCCTGAAAGTCAGTCTTTCAAAAATTCCAAAGTATAGGACATGATAATCCAAATCCAAATGTTTCTCAAGAAAAGTCATTTACAATCGTTCGGAATATCGGTGTTTGGGCAGATATGATCCAGGGACCCCCAGTATGCAAGGGGAATTAGTCCCCCCTCTGCAAACGCGCCAGTGGCCTGCATTGCAGAGAGGTGTAACAAGGGTGTGGCCTCATTACACTTCTCTGCAATGCAGCTCCCTCGCGCATACTGGAGGCTCCTGGTGGACTAGTTGACCCCAGGGACCCCCAGTATGCAAGGGGAATTAGTTCCCCCTCTGCAAACGCGGCAGTGGGCTGCGTTGCAGAGAGGTGTAACAAGGGGCATAGTCTCATTACACCTCTGCAATGCAGCCCCTGGCGCATACTGGAGGTTCCAGGTGGGCTAATTGGCCCCCAGGGGCCCCCAGTATGCAAGGGGAATTAGTTCCCCCTCTTTAAACATGCACGGGGGTTGCGTTGCAGAGAGGTGTAAAAAGGGTTGTGGCTTCATTACACCTCTCTGCAATGCAGTCCCCTGGAGCATACTGGAGATTCCTGGTGGGCTTTCAGGTCTTATATAGTTAGGAATTAGCATTAAAAAAACCTTTGAAATTCACTGAAAAAACCATAGGTTTCACACCAGTTATAGTTAGGAATTAGCATTTAAAAAACCTTTGAAATTCACTGAAAAAACCATAGGTTTCACACCGGTTATAGTTAGGAATTAGCATTTAAAAAACCTATTAAATTCACTGAAAAAACCATAGGTTTCACACCAGTTATAGTTAGCTGGAAATTTTACTGATATAAAACCATTGAAATTCCCACGTTATAGTTAGTCGGACTCACTATAACTTGCGCGTGCAATGCACTGCTGATGACATCACATATTACATCACTCATGACATGGTCAGTGACATCACTCATGACATCACTGATGACACCATCCTTGTGACACAGTGACAGACCTCCTCTCAGTGTAAAGTATTCAAAAATAGAAACTGAAATTTTTAAAAAATGGACATACCTATATCAGTTACAACAAGCAATTCTGTACTTCCACTATCTATATACACATCCACTCATTCACCAACAGTTCTATATAGTCACTCATACATATACTCACTCATCATATGAAGAGATACACCTATACATCCTGTTACACACCGACATTCATCCAAAAGTTACTCACACACATATTCACACGTGCAAATAAACTATTGAACAACCATTTATTTGAATATAGAGTTATACACACACTTCCACCTTACTTCTATTGAAAATTACACATATTTATTCTCTTAAACAATCACTTATAGAAACACATACTTATTTAAACAGGAAATCTTACAATCTCTTACTCTCACATATACTCACTTATATACATCAATATTCATATATACTAGATTAAAACATATGTAGTTACTGATAAAGACACTAGTGAGACAGTCATTCACTCACTAACAAACCCATATAGACACTCATCCACCCATACAGTCCTGTACATATGCTGTCTTCAAAACACATACAAACAAAGAGTCAGTCACTCATGCATCTATGTGCTAAGTAATACCCCCACCAAACCATATAGACACTCATATTGATACTAATAAAAATATCAAATAACCCATATACATACGCATGTAGCTACTTATCAACACATGTAGCCACTTATACACAAAGTGAAACACTAATATATGTATTTAAATATTTAAACATAACTCACTAATATTTATTTTTCAGAAAGACACATATTCTCTGGATGGTGTCATCAGTGATGTCATGAGTGATGTCACTGACCATGTCATGAGTGATGTAATATGTGATGTCATCAGCAGTGCATTGCACGCGCAAGTTATAGTGAGTCCGACTAACTATAACGTGGGAATTTCAATGGTTTTATATCAGTAAAATTTCCAGCTAACTAAAACTGGTGTGAAACCTATGGTTTTTTCAGTGAATATATATATATATATATATATATATATATATATTCACTGAAAAAACCATAGGTTATAGACCATATATAGTTAGGAATTAGCATTTACAAAACCTTGAAAATTCACTGAAAAAACCATAGGTTATAGACCATATATAGTTAGGGATTAGCATTTACAAAACCTTAATTTACTCGCACAAAACCATAGAAATTCGCATATATAGTTAGTTGCAATAACTATATATCGCGCACCTGCAATCCACTGCTGATGATGTCACATATTACATCATTCATGACATGGTCAGTGACATCACTGATGACATCACTGATGACAACATCCAGTAACTGTATGTTTCTGTAAAGTTAAAATATGTCTTAAATATTGAAGAATGAGTGGATGTATAAGTGTCTGGATGAAGGATTTAGTAGGTGCATGACTGACTGTATGAGTGAGTGATTAAATGTGTCTCACTGAGAGCATGAGTTGGTGACTAAACTGTCTTAATTTGTGCATCATTATGTCTGTTGTTCTGTAAACTGCTGCATGTGTTGATCAGTAGCTATATGAGTAACTATATGGGTTATTGATTGGTTGCCCAAGTATTTGTATGGGAGACTGAGTGTGTGTGTGGGTGGCTGGGAGGTGTATGACTCTGTGCATAGATGTGTGAGCAGTAGATTCACTAGATGTATAGGTTCAAAAGTGCATGTGGAAATAGCTGTATGGGCGGTTAACTGTGTGCATGAGTGTATTGGTGAGTGAATGGATATCTCAGTGCTACCATGTCAAAGTAAGTACATATGTAAAACACAGTACATGTGAGAGTTGACATATATAAATAACTGTGCATAAGAGCCAATGAATGTGTGAGTGGCTGTGTGGATCATTGTGAACTTGTATCAGGGATTGTATAAGAGAGTAAATATGTGTTAGTATATATTTGAATAAGTAAGGTGTGTATAACTGTATAGTTGAGGAAATGGAGGTGTGATTGATTCTTTGCATGACTGACTAGGTGTGTGAGTAACTCCATGGATGAGTGACAGTCTGTGAGTGTCTGTTTACACTGAGTGGATCTAAGGTTATATTAGAGTCTGAAGAGCTTCATCGTATTATCACATGAATGATGTCATCAGTGATGTCATTTAAGACGTCATCCGTGATGTCATCAGTGATGTCATTTGACATGTCATCAGTGATGTCATTTGAGATGTCATCAGTGATGTCATCACTGATGTCATTTGACATGTCATCAGTGATGTCATCAGTGATGTCATTTGACATGTCATCAGTGATGTCATTTGAGTTGTCATCAGTGATGTCATCAGTGATGTCACTGACCATGTCATGAATGATGTAATATGTGACATCATCAGCAGTGGATTGCGGATGCGCGATATATAGTTATTGCAACTAACTATATATGCGAATTTCTATGGTTTTGTGCGAGTAAATTAAGGTTTTGTAAATGCTAATCCCTAACTATATATGGTCTATAACCTATGGTTTTTTCAGTGAATTTTCAAGGTTTTGTAAATGCTAATTCCTAACTATATATGGTCTATAACCTATGGTTTTTTCAGTGAACTTCAATGGTTTTTTAATAGCAAATATCAAAAGCTGTCAAATGTCAAGTACGTGGTAGGTAAAAACATTTTCGTGTTTATGCACGCTGATGTGCTTTTGAACGCTGCCCCCCCCCTCCTCTTTTGCCCCCGTTGTAATCCGTCGTGCCTGCTTCTCTCTCCATTTGATTGATTGTTATCCAAGCATTTACTGTTTTAGAATTGGTTCTCTTTGGTTCATTCTCTATTTACAAACAAGCACAGAGTCGCAATACTCTGTTTAGTCTTTGCAGATAGTGAAAAATCGTTTAAAAAAACAAAAGGAATCGAGCAAAATCAGTAGGCCACTAATGGGATTTCTTTTTGACCTCGCTAAAATAGAAACATTAACAACAACCCCTCATGAGAAATACGAAACTAGTGAGATGAACTGAGCTCCACACCATGATGGCTGCAAGACAGCTCGGCTCCGCCACCCACCCCACCCAAAATAACGACAAACCCTATGCAAATATTATAAATATATACAACACACCAGCAAAGTAACAGGGTAAAACATTTTATTAAATAACTATTTATATAACTATTTTATACTTTTTGTTGCCCGATCCGGCTAGCTCAATCGATCGAGCATGAGACTCATGCACTCTGATCTCCTTGGCCTCAGTCAAGCATCAATTGTAAGATTTTCATACATGAGTGTACGTTCATGGTTTTGGTCCCTGAGTTGCTTCGATGTCACTGCCTTCCACAAATGGCATAAGTCCTGGATGTTGGGTGCCATAGTTCAAAGTTCTGAGCAGCGCTTGTAACACTGTCTGAAGCTTATTTGCACCTGCTGCAGCTTCACTATTCTCAAAGTAAGTGGGGGCCGTTTGTGGACCTGACTGCATTTGAAAACAATGTGATGTGGTGCCTTCCTAAACCGCTTGACGGAGGCCCCCGAGGGGCGGTGTGATGGCGCAGACTTGGAGGGGGCGCTTGGCTCCGACCCCCTCCCCAAGTCTTGTTGCCCTGGTGTGGCCTGAGATCGCCCCCGACATAGGCGGCCGGCTCCCAGGGTCAAGCGGAACTTTTTGCCTTTTGGTGACTCTTCCATTCTGGACCTTGTCCCACAATCCGTTCGACCTGAAGACACGTCCTGCGGTGCCCTAGTCTGACCATCACATATTCCTGCGCCAGGAAACGGCGTGGGATGCACTAAAAGGGAGAGGCGGCGCGAACGAGCCTCCCCCACCTCCCCAGGTGGAGGTTTTTCAGGTACAGCCCAGCGCTTTACGCAACCAGCTGAGTTGCGCCCGCTCTTGCGGCTACAGCGTCTCGCCCACCATCCACTTGAATTGCGCCCACTCTTGCAGTGCAGCGATAGGCGGCTGCCACAGGACTCTCAAAATGGCGGCCGGCTATTCGGATTTAGGCCTGGCCCACTAAAATGGCCCTGGGACGCCTTGGAACTCGGACTCTTGACTGCTAGGGCATGGACCCCATTCCCAAAAGCGTCCCCTCAGCCTTGAAGATTCTACAAAAGTCACCGGGGCCCCCGACTCCCGCAGGCTTCCGGTGGTGAGCGACTGCCATGATTGCTCGCGGAATGGCCACAACGTAGCCACGAGGTGCTCTCATGCTGACGCCAGCTTCAATCTGAAACATCCAGAAACACTGTAGACTACCAATTCGATCAGTTCCGGTGGAGCCCCAACGTGACCCGGTAGAAAAGAACTTGCCCTCCCCTTTTTTGAGTGATAGTTCTTGTTGCCTGTCCCTAAAGTTGTCATTTTACAGAACTTTTTGGACTACTGAAAGGGGTTGTGTTCCGACCGCTGGTTGGTGGAGACATTTTGACTATATTCTGGACGTACGTTGTCGCGTAATGCGTCATATGACGCGTCGTGTTAGCGCACCCGGAAGTGATCCGGTGCGCGAGGCGCAGCTTCCCGGAAGCGATCCAGAGCGCGGCGTGTAACGTAAGCATAACAGGTCATGTGACTTGTTAATAAAACTTTTCATTGGTTCATTTTACTTTTGTTATTCTAATGATGAAAGGCTTAGTCATATGACCTAAAAATAACGCTTTTCATTGCTTTCGAACATTTTTTTTTCCCAAATGATGAAAGCCCCACCTTTTTTTTTCTCACTCTGACTTGTCGAGCAAAGGACCCAGATGCATTTACAGTTTATCACTAACAATGTTCCAGGCTAATGTATTTTCCCGGGAAATTTACAACTGTCCTGCAAGTAAAATATTCCTTTTTCGAGAAAAAGGGCGTTTCTTCGTCCCATGAGGGAACCGTTGAGCAAAAGAGACTGGGCCTGCTGTCTGAGTCGCTGACAGACATGAATATCAGATTCTTATCGATCACTTTATGTTGCAGGAGTAGAAAACACAACAGCCCTTGACCATTTATCTTTACTGCGTTCCTGCGTATTATACCTTTTAACCGTCATGTAATTGGACTGCTTTATTTCACTTGCCTTTTACTGATTCGAAAACAGTGGCTATTATTCAAAACTTTACCAATGTAAGTACTACTACCATGTTTTGTTTTAAAAACCTTTATTGTGAAAATGTCAGTATACAAATACGGGCCTATAACCACGTGGGCCGGCCACGGAGCAAACTGGAATCGTATATGATGAGGGGACATTTACACTGTAGAAGAACGTAACGGGCGGGCCATTAGGTTGCAAGAACTAAGGTGTCTAACAGTTGCGGAATCGATGGACGTACATTTTATAATTAAAATACGACAAGCCAGTTACAATAAAATTATCTAGATATACATTTGCGGGCAAGTACCATGGGTGACGTTAATTCGAACTTTCAATAGTACAGTAATCAATAACACATCAGAACTTAATATCAATAGGGATGTCGAAATGTTCAATCAATTCTCGTCCCCGCCCGCCATGTGCTTCAAAACTGCATACGTATCTCGTCATATCAAGGTTGGGCAACCAGTACACAACAAGGAGTTACGAGTCCCATTTATACCGGCGCCATTTTGGGCGAGGCCGAGCAGGTCCAGGATATAGTCAAAATGTCTCCACCAACCATTGACTATGATGATGTTCATAAGCTTTATTGATTAGACTAACACTCCTCTCTCCACATGAAATTAATTTGCCGCAAGTTAAACATGTCATTTTCATTTGTCCAAAGTTCTTCTGAAGATTTAGAACCGTTTCCCTTGCCTCTGATGCTGTCACTGCCACTTCATTGGTGGAGTACTGGCAGGTCGGGGGTTATCCACCAAATCTCGAATTTGGGCAGCACTATAAATATTCGGGTGCCACCTCTCCATATGACGATGCATGGTATAATTGCCATAACTATATTTTTTTTCGGTTCCTCTGGAGAGTACATCGTGGCAGATGAGGCAGGTAACGTACCGGGCATTTACCTTTTTTGCATGTGGAGGAAAGGAAAAAAATTCGAACGTCCGAGTTCCAAGGTGTCCAAGGGCCATTTTAGTGGACCAGGCCCAAATCCAAAGAACAGGCCGCCATTTTGAGAGTCCTGTTGCAGCCGCCTATCGCTGTAGCAGCAAGAGCGGGTGAAACTCAGCTAGACGGCGCCCCACTGCAGATGAAGTGCCTCCACCTGGAGAGGCGGGAGAGGCTCATTTGCGCCGCCTCCCCCCCGCAGCATTGTAGGATGGCCACACCAGTACGGCAACTTGCTGAACACCACCTCGGTGCCATCCAGATCTCGGCGCGTTGTGCTGCCTTCGGCCTACTATAGCTGCAAGTGCGGACGCAACTCAGCTGGATAACGAGTGAAACACCAAGGGGCGCCCCACTGCAGCCAAGGAGCCTCCATCTTGGGGGCGAGGCGCCGCATCACATTGCTTTCCAATGCAGTCAGATCCTCAAACAGCCCCCACTTACTGACGCCACCTCACAGGCCAACAGGGCACCCCACTGCGACTTTCGGCGCAGCATTGTAGGATGGCCACACCAGTGCGGCATCTTGCTAGACACCACCTCGGTGCCATCCGGATCTCGGCGCATTGTGCTGCCTTCGGCCTATTCGCACATCGGTCCGCTACTGACGCCGCCTCACGGGCCAACAGATTTTTTTGGCTTTTTATAGCCCAAAGCCGCATAACAGGTCATGTGACTTGTTTTTAAAACTTTTCATTGGTTCATTTTACTTTTGGTTTCCTAATGATGGAAGGCTTAATCATATGACCTAAAAATAACACTTTTCTTTGGATTAAAACATTTCTTTTCCCAAACGATGAAAGCCCCACCTTTCTTTTTCTCACTCGGCAATCCAAAAAGGTTCTGTTAGATGACAACAGAGGGGACAGGCAACAAGAACCATCACTCAAAAAAGGGGAGGGCAAGTTCTTCCCTACCGGGTCACGTTGGGGCTCCACCGGAACTCATCGAATTGATAGTCTACAGTGTTTCTGGATGTTTCAGACTGAAGCTGGCGTCAGCATGAGAGCACCACCATCTCGTAGCTCCGTCGTGGCCATTCCGCAAGCAATCATGACTGCCGCTCCCCACCGGAAGCCTGCGGGAGTCGGGGGCCCCCAAGACTTTTGTAGAATCTTCAAGGCTGAGGGGACGCTTTCGAGAATGGGGCCCAAGCCCTAGCAGACAAGCGTCCGAGTTCCAAGGTGTCCCAGGGCCATTTTAGTGAACCAGGCCCAAATCCGAATAGCCTGCCGCCATTTTGAGAGTCCTGTGGCAGCCGCCTATCGCTGCACCGCAAGAGTGGGCGCAACTCAGATGAATGGCGGATTTTGGCACAGTGTACCAAAAGCGGGCGGAATGGCAACTGAAACGGTAAAGGGGCACCCCACTACAGCAGACGACCCTCCACCTGGGGAGGCCCGTTCACGCGCCCCCCCCCCTTCCACGGGGCGCCCCATGCCGTTTTTCGGAGCAGCATTGTAGGATACCAAAACCAGTGTGGCAACTTACTGGACATCACCTGGATGCCATCCACATCTCAGCGCGTTCTGCTGCCTTGGGACTATTCGCACAACAGACCGCTACTGACGAGCCCCCCCCCCCCCCCCGGGGTGCCCCGCGCCGTTTTTCGGAGCAGCATTGTAGGATACCAAAAACCAGTGCGGCACCCAGGTGACATCACCTGGGTGCCGTCCAGAACTCAGCACGTTGTGCTGCCTTGGGACTATTCGCACAAAAGACAGCTACTGACCATTGTTGCTTCTTTTTTCAAATTTTTTTTTAAATGTGTTTACTGTTTTTGTTGCGTTGTATATATTTATAAGTTATTAAAGTTTTATAATCCTACTATTTTGTTGGAGTGCTATATATTTTTAATGTTACACATAATTGTAAAAACTTTGATGTACAAAGAGTCATCCCTGGAATCTTCTGTTTCAGGCTCGGTCCCACACACCCTCACAGTGAGAATCCCCTCCCCAATCACAATACAGGATGGTTATCAGATAGTAGGAACGCGTTTGGTGTGACGGATCTCATGAGGTGGGGGCCTTGATCTACTGTAACTCCTTTGAACAGGGGTGATTCTTTAAAGTTGGGGCCATAAACTACATCCGCATGGCTAGGTGATAGCCTAGGACCGGCCTGGACAATTAGACACAGAGGAAGAGGAGTGTCAGAGGGTGCGGTAGTGAATAGGGTGAAAGGGAGGTGTTGGGGCGGGCACAGGGTGTGATTCTCAGGGAAGAACAGCGCAGATGGGGGGAGGTTTATGGCCCATGCATGAGAGAGAGAGCGGGGGTGACGAGTGCGTGGGGGAGATGCTTGCGAGTGTGGGGAGCCATGCTGAGGATCGGGGACGTGCAGAGAGTGGGTCTGGTCAAGGCATCTAAAATGGCTGCCATGCACGACAAAATAGTGGCATTGGAAAAAAGGCAAGATGGCGCAGACAATGTTTATCAATACGGATTAATTTATAACAATTATTTTTAACAAAATATTTACTTGCAGTGACAAAATGGGGGTCAACACTTCCTGATTTCCTCCGAATCGAACGTTAACAGACGTCACGCAGCAAAAAAAAAAACGCTCACGCGCAGCCGCTGGAAGACATGTATCAACATATATGAGCCTCCTCAGCCACCCTCAGAAAACATAAAGGGTCAGGATACGGCTCCTGTACCCCCTTATACCCTGTAATTTAATTAAAACAAAATACAAAATGGAGAATTCCCGTTTCGCTACCTGTTCGCGAACCGGGAAGCGCTTCTACCGTGAAAAATCAAATATTTTTTTTTTCCCACGGGACCCTTTATTAACCCCAACATCATTCCTAGTGGGTCAAGAGGGGTCTACCTTGCCCTCTTTCATTAAATTCCCCCTTCGTTTTTTCCTCCTCTTTTCTCTCGATCCTACCGAGAGACAAGATGGCGGCCGCTCCGGACTGTTTAGAATGTTGACAGACACCGGAGAGCCAATCAGCTTCGCTTCGCAAAGCTCCGTTACGCGACAAGTTCGCAAACCGGAGCGCTACCCGGGACGCTGTCACAGATATATCTGTTTTTTAAAACGTTAATTTCTCAAAATCCACTGCAGGACATATATTGAGACCCAGCAAAGGCACATTGGGCTAACAGTCCCTACAATTTTGCCAAGTTTCGTGCAAATCCATACAGCCGTTCGAGCTAAAAGTGAGGCCAAACGCCCTATGGAAAACTCAATGTTAAAAACGCGATTTGGGACCCCCCTTTTTTCTCGGCCCCCCCCTTGACGAAATTTTCAGGGGCTGCTCAGAAACAAAATGTGCCATTTTCCTGAAAATGTCAGCCGATTCCGTCCACAAACGCCAAAGTTATTAGACATAGAATTTTCAAAAGTCCCATAGAGAAAAAATCCTAACTATATATACCTACTGGCGACCGCCAGTAGGTAATATATATATATATATATATATATATATATATATATATATATATATATATATATTCACTGAAAAAACCATAGGTTTCACACCAGTTATAGTTAGCTGGAAATTTTACTGATATAAAACCATTGAAATTCCCACGTTATAGTTAGTCGGACTCACTATAACTTGCGCGTGCAATGCACTGCTGATGACGTCACATATTACATCACTCATGACATGGTCAGTGACATCACTCATGACATCACTGATGACACCATCCAGTGAATATGTCTCTTTCTGAAAAATAAATATTAGTGAGTTATGTTTAAATATTTAAATACATATATTAGTGTTTCACTTTGTGTATAAGTGGCTACATGTGTTGATAAGTAGCTACATGCGTATGTATATGGGTTATTTGATATTTTTATTAGTATTAGTATGAGTGTCTATATGGTTTGGTGGAGGTATTACTTAGCACATAGATGCATGAGTGACTGACTCTTTGTTTGTATGTGTTTTGAAGACAGCATATGTACAGGACTGTATGGGTGGATGAGTGTCTATATGTGTTTGTTAGTGAGTGAATGACTGTCTCACTAGTGTCTTTATCAGTAACTACATATGTTTTAATCTAGTATATATGAATATTGATGTATATAACTGAGTATATGTGAGAGTAAGAGATTGTAAGATTTCCTGTTTAAATAAGTATGTGTTTCTATAAGTGATTGTTTAAGAGAATAAATATGTGTAATTTTCAATAGAAGTAAGGTGGAAGTGTGTGTATAACTCTATTTTCAAATAAATGGTTGTTCAATAGTTTATTTGCACGTGTGAATATGTGTGTGAGTAACTTTTGGATGAATGTCGGTGTGTAACAGAATGTATAGGTGTATCTCTTCATATGATGAGTGAGTATATGTATGAGTGACTATATAGAACTGTTGGTGAATGAGTGGATGAGTATATAGATAGTGGAAGTACAGAATTGCTTGTTGTAACTGATATAGGTATGTCCATTTTTTAAAAATTTCAGTTTCTATTTTTGAATATGTGTCTCAAGGGTTACTTTACACTGAGAGGAGGTCTGTCACTATGTCACAAGGATGGTGTCATCAGTGATGTCATGAGTGATGTCACTGACCATGTCATGAGTGATGTAATATGTGACGTCATCAGCAGTGCATTGCACGCGCAAGTTATAGTGAGTCCGACTAACTATAACGTGGGAATTTCAATGGTTTTATATCAGTAAAATTTCCAGCTAACTATAACTGGTGTGAAACCTATGGTTTTTTCAGTGAATTTAATAGGTTTTTTAAATGCTAATTCCTAACTATAACTGGTGTGAAACCTATGGTTTTTTCAGTGAATTTCAAAGGTTTTTTAAATGCTAATTCCTAACTATAACTGGTGTGAAACCTATGGTTTTTTCTGTGAATTTCAAAGGTTTTTTAAATGCTAATTCCTAACTATAACTGGTGTGAAACCTATGGTTTTTTCAGTGTATTTCATAGGTTTTTTAAATGCTAATTCCTTTGTATATCGAGTTTCTAACCTTTTTTTTTTTTACAATTTGCTGTTTTTTTTAAGTATTCATTTTTTTTATAATTTTTTTTTTTTGCGCTCTGGGTGCGCGCACGGGGAAGCTTTCAGCTAAGCTCTCCTGTAAGCTTCTCCGTGCGCTCATCTGAAAGCGCACCCAGAGCGCAACTGTCGTTCGTGAAAAAAAAATATGAATGAAAAGTTAATAATAATGCAAAACATTTCGTACCATACAAATAAAATTTGTTTTTTTTAATATGGAAAATGATTATGCATTTCTATTAAAGATTGATGACGTCACTTCGGCGCGCAACGTACGTGCCCTCGGAAGCGCATACGTGCGCGGCGCCTAAACGCACGCAAAAGCGCCTACGATCGCGCCACGTGTGCGCCCCGGAAGCGCCTACGATCGCGCTGCGTAAACGCACCCGGAAGTGCACCCGAGCGCGCATCGTAAGCGCGTCAGGTCATGTGACCCTAAAATAACACTTTTCATTGGTTGCTAACAGTTTTTTGTTACAATGAATGAAATCCCCACCCATTTCCTTCACTTCTTCTTTCACTTTTGTGACTGAAAGACCTGCATTTTTTGCTGCTCCATATTCCTGGATTCATCATGGCTGCCAGATCATCCAGCAGTGAAGATGACTTCATTGATGAAGAGCCACCTACCCCAAAGGTGAAGGGACATTTCATTTGGAAATTCTTTAAATTCCCAGCAGACCAGAAGAAGGTGAATGCACCAAAAGTAGAGTGCAGGATCTGCAAAAAGGTCCTGTCACGGGGTAACCCCCAAAAAAAGTACTCTTTTGGGAACTTTACGATGATCCGACATGTGGAGACCAGGCACCCCCAGAATTTTGCCCGGGAAAGTGTCAGGGCTCTGGCACAGGAGGTTCCTAGAGATGGGGCCTCTACATCTACAGGAGGAGCAACTTCTTCCGGAAGAGATCAATCTCAGGGGCAGGTAGCAAACATCCAACCTGCATTCAACCATGGGGTCGTCAGATGCAGATACTGCAATCAACTCCTCACCTATGGGGAGCAAAGTGTCCTGCTCATGGTTCGGGCATTAGAGAACCATCACTGCCCTTCCCACCCCTAATTTTTTTCTTTTCTTTTTGCTCCTGTTGAGCAGTTTCTATTCCCTGTTTTTGTTCCTCTTCAGTTAAAAGAAGAAAACCAAAAGTTCTTTTCAGAACTACCTCCAATTCTCATCAAAGAGCTATAATCTTAAAAAATGAAGAGTAAGTGAAATATAGTGCATTGATAATTGAAAGGAGAATGAGTAAGAAAGAACAGAAAGGTATGAGAGGTGAAAGGAAGTGAAGTAGGAGGACTGAAAGAAGGTGAGTGTTAGAAAAGAAATTTATGACACAGTGAATAAACTGGAGGCCTCATTTCTGAAAAGTGACGCATCGCTACGTGAAAATAGCGATGCGTCACTTATCTGGACGCACTCCTTATGACATTCCACATATGTCATATTTAATATATGACTAATCAATTCGCAAGGAGTTACAGATATGTCAGTATTTCTGACATATCTCTAAACACAAAAGTAACGCATTGCAGGAGTGCGTCACAAAAGTGACGCAACTCCAGTAATGTGTCCTTTCACATGGAAAAAGCACCATGTGAAAGGTTTGCTGTGAAGCAGGCGCAAGATTTTGGCGCAACTGCATCCTAAAAGTGACGCACTGCGTCATTATTACCAAGCTTTTTGCAAGGAACACCCCCTCTGCATGCATTATACCTGACACTATTTTTTAAAAAGTGACGCATGTAGGTACATGGGTCACTTTTTAAAACTCTGCGCCATATTGTATCTGCATCAGGTATAATGTATGCAGAGGGGGCAATCCCTCGCAAAAAGCTTGGTAATAACAACGTACTGAAATCTATGAGATTTCCCTGCGTCACTTTTAGGATGCTATTGCGTCAAAATTTTGCGCCGGCCTCGCATCACTTTTATGTTTACACATATGTCAGAAATACTGACGTATCTGTAACTCCTTGCAATATGATTCGTCATACATTAAATATAACACATCTGGAATGTCATAAGGACTGTGTACAGAAAAGTGACGCATCACACCAGCAGTGTAATAAAATGTGCCTCGTTGCACTATATTTAAAGGATGCAACAGCATCCTAAAAGTGACGCAGTGAAATCTCAAACATTTCACTGCGTCGCTATTACAAAGCTTTTTGTGGGGGAACACCCCCTCTGCATGCATTATACCTCACGCAGATATAATGTGGCGCTTGATTTTAAAAAGTGACCCATCTACCTAGATACCTCACTTTTTAAATATAACGCAACGCAACACATTTTTTTACACTACTGGTGCAATGCGTCACTTTTCTGTGCGCACTCCTTATGACATTCCAAGTAACGCATTGCTGGAGTGCGTCACAAAAGTGACGCAACTCCAGTAATGTGTCCTTTCAAATGGGGAAAGCAGCATATGAAAGGTCTTGCCTCAGTCTAACACCTGCTGTAAAGCAGACACAAGATTTTGACGCAACAGCATCCTAAAACTGACGCAGTGAAATCTCAAAGATTTCACTGCGTCGCTATTACAAAGCTTTTTGCGAGAGAACACCCCCTCTGCATACATTATACCTGACGCTATTTTTAAAAAGTGACGCATCTAGGTACATGGGTCACTTTTTAAAACTCTGCGCCATATTGTATCTGCAACATGATTCGTCATACATTAAATATGACACATCTGGAACGTCATAAGGAGTGCGCACAGAAAAGTGACGCATAACACCAGCAGTGTAATAAAATGTACCTCGTTGCACTATATTTAAAAAGTGACGCATCTAGATAGATGCGTCACTTTTTAAATATTGCATAACAATGCGCATTTTTTTACACCGCTGGTGCGTCACAAAAATTGACGCACAGGAAGCGCAAAACTAACAGCGCAAGGCCTTCATAAATATAGTCCTGGATTTAGGGGGTCAGAGGGGGTCTACTCTTCCCCCTTATGATCCAATCAGCTTCCTGCGCGCAAGTCGCGTGTCGCGCCTGGAGCGCACTCCCGTGCGCGCACGGGAGCGCGGCTATCCCCGCGCAAAACGAAAAAAAATTTTTAATGCCCTGCAGGACCCTATTTTAGTCCCTACATCAAACCTAGGGGGTCAGAGGGGGTCTACTCTTCCCCCTTATGGTCATTTGCCCCTTTTTTTTTCAAACTCCTTGTGTCTCGATTTTACAGAGACACAAGATGGCGGCCGCTCCGCACTGTTTAGAATGTTTACAGACAACTGAGATCCAATCAGCTTCCTGCGCGCAAGTCGCGTGTCGCGCCTGGAGCGCACTCCCGTGCGCGCACGGGAGCGCGGCTATAGATATATATATTTTTTTGAACCTAAATTACTCAAAATCCACTGGAGCACATATCTTGAGACATAGCAAAGGCACATCGGGCTACCAGTCCCTACAATTTTGCCAAGTTTGGTGGAAATCCATTCAGCCGTTCGGGCTAAAAGTGAAATCGACCGCCCTATGGAAATTAACATGGGGAAAACGCGTTTTGGGACCCCCCTTTTATCTCGGCCCCCGCTTGACGAATCCCCCCCAAACTTTCAGGGAAGGACCGGACCGCCATGAGACCATTTTCCTGAAAATTTCAGGCAGATTCGTCAACCGGCGCCAAAGTTATTCAAAATAGAATGTTGAGATTTAACATTGAAAATTATCCTAACTATAACTACCTACTGGCGACCGCCAGTAGGTAATATATATATATATATACACACATATATATATATATATATATATACACACATATATTACCTACTGGCTATCGCCAGTAGGTATATATAGTTAGGATTAATTCCCTATGGGATTTCTGAAAATTCTATGTCTAATAACTTTTGCGTTTGTGGACGGAATCGGCTGAAATTTTCAGGAAAATGGCACATTTTGTTTCTGAGCAGCCCCTGAAAATTTGGTGGGGTTTCGTCAAGGGGGGGCTGAGAAAAAAGGGGGGTCCCAAAACGCGTTTTTTGCATTGAGTTTTCCATAGGGCGGTTGGACTCACTTTTAGCTCGAACGGCTGAATGGGTTTGCACGAAACTTGGCAAAATTGTAGGGACTGTTAGCCCGATGTGCCTTTGCTAGGTCTCAATATATGTGCTTCAGTGGATTTTGAGAAATTAACGTTTAAATCAAGATATATATCTGTAACAGCGCTCCGGGCAGCGATCCGGTCCGCTTACTTTTCGCTTATCGGAACTTTGCGCGCAGAAATCTGATTGGCTCTCCGGTGTCTGTCAACATTCTAAACAGTCCGGAGCGGCCGCCATCTTGTCTCTCGGTAGGATCGAGAGAGAAGAAGAGGTGAAAAACGAAAGGGGAATTTAATGAAAGGGGGCAAGGTATCCCCCTCTTGACCCCCTAGGAATGTTGTTGGGGTTATTAAAGGGTCCCGTGGGGAAAATAAAAAAAAAATGATTTTTCACGGTAGAAGCGCTTCACGGGCCGCGAACTGGGCCGCAAACTGGTAGCGAAACGGGAATTCGCCATTTTGTGCTTCGTTAATTAAATTACTAGGTATAAGGGGGTGCGGGAGACGTATCCTAATCCCCTATGTTTCCTGAGGGTGGCTGAGGAGGCTGATATATGTTGATACATCTCTTCCAGCGGCTGTGCGTGAGCTTTTTTTTTTTTTGCTGCGTGACAGTCCGGAGCGGCCGCCATCTTGTCTCTCGGTAGGATCGAGAGAGAAGAAGAGGTGAAAAACGAAAGGGGAATTTAATGAAAGGGGGCAAGGTATCCCCCTCTTGACCCCCTAGGAATGTTGTTGGGGTTATTAAAGGGTCCCGTGGGGAAAATAAAAAAAAAATGATTTTTCACGGTAGAAGCGCTTCACGGGCCGCGAACTGGGCCGCAAACTGGTAGCGAAACGGGAATTCGCCATTTTGTGCTTCGTTTTAATTGTTTAGAGACAAAAATTATCGCCGCACATCGGCCACAATGCATGAATATCGCTGAAAAGTCAGCGATATTCATGCATTATCCAGCAAATGCTCTTAGCCATGTTATCCACCTTCCATTGGATAACATGGCTAAAAACCGCTCTGTGCGTGAGCTTTTTTTTTTTTTTTTTTTTGCTGCGTGACGTTTGTTAACGTTCGATTCGATGGAAATCAGGAAGTGTTGAACACCATTTTGTCACTGCGAGTAAATATTTTGTTATAAATGAATCCTTATTGATAAACATTGTCTGCGCCATCTTGCGTTTTTGTCCAATGCCACAATTTTGTCGTGCACGGCAGCCATTTTAGATGCCTTGACCAGGGCCACTCTCTGCACGCCGTCGATTCTCAGCATGGCTCCCCACCCTCGCACGCATCTCCCCCACGCAATGGTCACCCCCGCTCTCTCTCTCATGCATGGGCCATATACTTCCCCCATCTGCGCAGCTCTTCTCTGAGAATCACACCCTGTGCCCGTTCGACACCTCCCTTTCACCCTCTGACACTTCTCTTCCTCTGTGTCCGATTGTCGAGGCCGGACCTAGGCTATCACCTAGCCCTGCGGATGTAGTTTATGGCTCCAGCTGTATAGTATCCAGACATGCCAACCCTCCCGATTCAGGTGTGAGACTACTGATTTCAGTGCTAGTCTTTCGCTTCCCGATTCCTGCAAGGAAAAACCCGGGGGCATATTTCCAACAACTAGCGGTAATTTTTGTCTCTAACTTGTTTAGAGACAATAATTATCGCCGCACTTCGGCGAATTTTATCGCACATAAACCTTGCTATTAGCAAGGTTTATCGCAAATGCGATAAAAAACGGCCGCAATGCATGAATATCGCTGAAAAGTCAGCGATATTCATGCATTAGTCAGCAAATGCTCTTAGCCATGTTATCCACTTCCCATTGAACAAGCGCATGGTCTTTTAAAGATTTGTGAAGTACTCGGGGCGGCGGTGTGTGTGTGTCCTCTTTCAGGAGCGGGCGGGGGGGCACTGGCAGCAATTTGCAGGCCAGGCAGTGTTCAACACGTGCATCACCTTTTCTCTGCCTGCTATTGCGCTCCATGCTTCGGAAAGGTAAGAAAAAGAACGTGCATTTGAGTTTGAAATGTCCAATCTTGTAGCAGTACACTTGCAAAGCCCACACATGACAATAACCCGATTCAAGGCCCCATTCACCCGATTTTTTAAAAAAATATAGTACTCCAAGACAGTTACATTTTAAAACTTTATTAACATTTAAATATAACGAACGCAACAAAAACTGTAAATATATTTAACCATTTTTTGAAATTAACCAGAACTATAACGATAACAACAACAACAACAATAATATAACTTTTATGCCTAAATTACGCAAACATTTAGCTAATCTGCTAAAGGGGGGAGTCGCCATTTCTTTACAATAATCAATAATGAAAAATCCACATCAATAGGGTTGCCCGTTTTCTCTATGCAGCACTATAGTGCAATATACACAGCACCTGGGGTGTCAAGAGTGAACAGGTCTTTCTTTGTTCCTTAAGATGTTATCTCCGAGAATGCTGATGCATTGGTGTCTGTACACTTCTTTGTCAATTCTGTCAAGTTGATAACTGCTTTATAAACAGACGATATCTTTGTTTCGTCATTAGTGTTAAGTGTGTCTGAAACTACAGTGCCCTTCTGTTTTTTTTTCTTCAGGCTCTACAGAGTTTTGTGTGTTGTTCTTTTGAGCGACAATTATTCCAGAGGTTTCAGGTTCACTTGTTTTGTTCTGCAGTGAGTTAACAGCTTTAGAGAGTTCATGTTTATTTGCTATGTCCTGCTGTTCGTGAACTGCTTCAGAGACGTCAGCCTCATTTTTTATGTTTCAGTAGATCCTGGACCTGCCCGGCCGCGCCCAAAATGGCGCCGGTGTAAATGGGACTCGTAACTGCTTGTTCTGTACTGGTTGCCCAACCTTGATATCACGAGATACATATGCAGTTTTGAAGCACATGGCGGAGGCTTGTCTGCTGTAGTGGGGCGCCCCTTTATCGTTTCAGTCGCCATTCCGCCCGCTTTTGCTACACTGTGCCTCATCCGCCATTCAGTTGTTTACCGCCCGCTCTTACGGCTACACCGTCTCGCTCACCATGTAGTTGAGTTGTTCCCACTCTTGCGGTGCAGCGGTAGGCGGCTGCCACAGGACTCTTAAAATGGCGGCCGGCTCTTCGGATTTGGGCCTGGTCCAGTAAAATGGCCCTGGGACACCTTGGAACTCGGACGCTTGTCTGCCAGGGCTTGGGTTCCATTCTCGAAAGCGTCCCCTCAGCCTTGAAGATTGTACAAAATTCTTGGGGGCCCTCGACTCCCGCAGGCTTCCGGTGGGGAGCGGCTGCCATGATTGCTTGCGGAATGGCCACGACGGAGCTACGAGATGGTGGTGCTCTCATGGTGACGCCAGCTTCAGTCTGAAACATCCAGAAACAAGGTGGGGCTTTCATCGTTTGGGGAAAAAAAATGTTTTAATCCAATGAAAAGTGTTATTTTTAGGTCACATGACCTAGTCTTACATAATTAGGAAAAGAAAAGTAAAATGAACCAATGAAAAGTTTTATTAACAAGTCACATGACCTGTTATGCTTACGTAACGCGCTGCGCGGCGCGCTCTGGATCGTTTCCGGGAAGCTGCGCCTTGCGCACCGGAGCACTTCCGGGTGCGCTAACGCGTCGCGTCATATGACGCATTACGCGACAATGCAGGTGCAGAATATAGTCAAAATGTCTCCACCAACCAGCGGTCGGATTTCCACCGCTTTCAGCAGTCCAAAAAGTTCCGTCAAATCTTAAGAGCGGGAGCAACTCAACTACATGGTGAGCGAGACGTTGTAGTCGCAAGAGCGAGCGGTAAACAGCTGAATGGCGGAAGAGGCACAGAGTACCAAAAGCGGGCGGAATGGCAACTAAAACGGTAAAGGGGCGCCCTGCGACAGCGTGTCTTCAGGTGAAACGGATTGTGGGACAAGGTCCAGAATGAAAGATTCTTCGAAAGGGAAAAAATTCCGCCGGACCCCGGGAGCCGGCCGCCTATGCCGGGGGCGATCTCAGGCCTCACCAGGGCAACACGACTTGGGGAGGGGGCAGGAGCCAAGCGCCCCCTCTCAGTCCGCGTCATCTCACCGCCCCTCGGGGGCCTCCGTCAAGCGGTTTAGGGAGGCACCGTATCACATTGTTTTCCAATGCAGTCAGGTCCACAAATGGACCCCACTTACTTTGAATAGTGAAGCTGCAGCAGGTGCAAATAAGGTTTAAACAGTGTTACAAGAACTGCTTAGAATTCTGAAGTATGGCACTCAATAACCAAGACTTATGCCATTTATGTAAGGCAGTGACATGGAAGCAACTCAGGGACAAAAAGCATGAACGAACATTTACGTATGAAAATCTTATTTGGAGAAGGGGTAGAATCCAAACGCCCCCTGCCAGTTCGCGCCACTACACCGTATGTGGAAAATCTGAAGCCATCATTCTACAAACTCTCAACGCTTGTTATCAGTGCATGAGTTTCATGCTCGATCGATTGAGGTAGCCGGATCGGGCAATAAAAAGTATAAAATAGTTATGTAAATAGTTATTTAATAAAATGTTTTATTCTGTTTCTTTGGTGGTGTGTTGTGTATATTTATAATATTTGCATAGGGTTTGCCGTTATTTTGGGCGGTGTGGGTGGCGGAGTCGAGCTGTTTTGCAGCCCTCATGGTGTGGAGCTCAATTCATTTCACTATTTTCGTATTTCTCATGAAGGGTTATTCCTAATGTTTGTATTTTACCGAGGTTAAAAAGAGATCGAATTAGTGGTCTACTGATTTTGCTCGATTACTTTTATTTTTTTACACGATTTTTCACTATCTGCAAAGACTAAACAGAGTATTGCGACTTTGTGCTTGTTTGTAAATAGAGAATGATCCAAAGAGAACCAATTGTAAAACAGTAAATGCTTGGATAATAATCAATCAAATGGAGAGACAAGCAGGTATGACGGATTACAACAGGGGTAAAGGTCTGCGTTAACTACCGTTCACTATCTGCAAAGAGAGAGTACTACTAAGAGAAAAGAGGGGAGTGGGGAGGGGGGGCAGCGTTCAAAGCACATCAGCGTGCATAAACACGAAAACGTTTTTACCTATCACGTACTTGACATTTGACAGCTTTTGATGTTTGCTATTAAAAAACCATTGAAATTCACAGAAAAAACCATAGGTTATACTCCATATATAGTTAGGAATTTGCATTTACAAAACCATGAAAATTCAATGAAAAAACCATTGGTTTTAGGCCATATATAGTTAGGGATTTGCATTTACAAAACCTTATTTTACTCGCATAAAACCATTGAAATTCCATATATAGTTAGAAGCGCTAACTATATATCGCGCACCCGCAATCCACTGCTGATGATGTCACATATTACATCATTCATGACATGGTTAGTGACATCACTGATGACATCACTGATGACATCTCAAATGACATCACTGATGACATCACTGATAACATCTCATTTGACATGACTGATCACATCACTGATGATATCATTCATGTGATAATACCATGAACCTCTTCAGACTCTAATATAACCTTAGATGCAATCAGTGTAAACAGACAGTCACAGACTGTCACTCATCCATGGAGTTACTCACACACCTAGTCAGTTATGCCAAAAATCAATCACACCTCCATTTTCTCAACTATACAGTTATACACACCTTACTTATTCAAACATATACTAACACATATTTACTTTACTCTCTTATACAATCTCTGATACATGTTCACAATGATCCATACAGCCACTCACACATTCACTGGCTCTTATGCACAGTTATTTATAGATGTCAACTCTCACATGTACTGTGTTTTACATATGTACTTAATTTGACATGTAGCACTGAGATATCCATTCACTCACTAATACACTCATGCACAGTCAACCGCCCATACAGCTGTTTCCACATGCACTTTTGAATCTATACATATAGTGAATCAACTACTCACACATCTATGTACAGAGTCACACACCTCCCAGCCACCCATACACACACACTCAGTTTCCCATACAAATACTTGGACAACCAATCAATAACCCATACAGTTACTCATATAGCTACTGATCAACATATGCAGCAGTTTGTAGAACAACAGATATAATGATGCACAAATTAAAACAGGTTAGTCACTAACCCATGCACTCAGTGAGACACATTTAATCACTCACTCAATCACTCAGTCATGCACCTAGTAAATCCTTCATCCAGACACTTATATATCCACTCATTCTTCAATATGTAAAACATATTTTAACTTTACAGAAACATACAGTCACTGGATGTTGTAATCAGTGATGTCATCAGTGATGTCATTTGAGATGTCATCAGTGATGTCATCAGTGATGTCACTAACCATGTCATGAATGATGTAATATGTGACATCATCAGCAGTGGATTGCGGGTGCGCGATATATAGTTAGCGCTTCTAACTATATATGGAATTTCAATGGTTTTATGCGAGTAAAATAAGGTTTTGTAAATGCAAATCCCTAACTATATATGGCCTAAAACCAATGGTTTTTTCATTGAATATATATATATATACACACATATATATATATATATATACACACATATATATATATATATATATATATATATATATATATATATAGACTAGGAAATGAGTTAAATTAATTAATTACCATGGAGTACGGCCCAGCCGGGCTCTGTACAACATAGGGACGCCACACAAGAAAGTCGTGGTCAATCCAACGAGGTGAGAACCTCAGCTACAGAGGAGACAAACATATCAGTAAGATAAAGAGTAATAAAATGGCCAGAATAGCTCATTTCCTAGTCTTTATTAGATAGGATGAACAACTGTCGTCCTTATAATGTACTAAAGTCTAATTATTCTTTACACAGAACTGTGGAGTTTTATGACATTTTAACTTTTAATGTTGTATCTTTACATTATGAATGATATTTCTTCCATGTTTATTTATGTGGGAGGAGCTCCGTTTGTTAACCAGTATATAACCACCTATGTCTCTGGGTCTTGTCATGTGATCAAGTCCGGGTTTCCCGGACGAAACGCGTCATGCTGCCATCCCCATTGATGGAATAAAAGCACACTATTTCTTTTGAATCCTTGGTCGTGTGGTCTGTACCTGGCTGTGTCCGTTTGGTTTCCTCGGCGCTTCAGGATTGTGGATCGTGATATATATATATATATATATATATATATATATGTTCCACAAAAAGCTCTCCAGTTTAAGGACGCCACTCCACAGGCAAGTTGGTTTTCAAACCCTTTTATTTGGGAAACTGCACACAACGTCCGATTTTACATTTCCCCAACGCGTTTCAAAGCACACCAGCTTCTTCCTCAGGGGGGGGCAGCATCCGGTGAATCACGGCGTCACAACTATTCTTTTCCCTTTAATGCATGCTTATCTCTAATGATGCATGCTGGTAGATGTGACCGTCAATCCCCTCCATTAGGGTCCGTGTTTTCTTTCACCAGTGATTAAATTGCTTTTAAAGCGGAGAAGCAGGTCTGCACAGCCGGCCCACATTCTGGCTGTGATTAACAGTGGAGGCAGTTTTGGAAAGGGAAAGGCACCACAGGTCCGGAGTCCATTTGAGGTTGAAATGAATTTAAAAGCAATTTAATCACTGGTGAAAGAAAACACGGACCCTAATGGAGGGGATTGACGGTCACATCTACCAGCATGCATCATTAGAGATAAGCATGCATTAAAGGGAAAAGAATAGTTGTGACGCCGTGATTCACCGGATGCTGCCCCCCCCTGAGGAAGAAGCTGGTGTGCTTTGAAACGCGTTGGGGAAATGTAAAATCGGACGTTGTGTGCAGTTTCCCAAATAAAAGGGTTTGAAAACCAACTTGCCTGTGGAGTGGCGTCCTTAAACTGGAGAGCTTTTTGTGGAACATTTAATCACGGTTTTCTCAGCCGTGGAGGATGCACCGCCTGCGAGCAGCGGAGAAGCAGGTCTGCACAGCCGGCCCACATTCTGGCTGTGATTAACAGTGGAGGCAGTTTTGGAAAGGGAAAGGCACCACAGGTCCGGAGTCCATTTGAGGTTGAAATGAATTTAAAAGCAAATTAATCACTGGTGAAAGAAAACACGGACCCTAATGGAGGGGATTGACGGTCACATCTACCAGCATGCATCATTAGAGATAAGCATGCATTAAAGGGAAAAGAATAGTTGTGACGCCGTGATTCACCGGATGCTGCCCCCCCCTGAGGAAGAAGCTGGTGTGCTTTGAAACGCGTTGGGGAAATGTAAAATCGGACGTTGTGTGCAGTTTCCCAAATAAAAGGGTTTGAAAACCAACTTGCCTGTGGAGTGGCGTCCTTAAACTGGAGAGCTTTTTGTGGAACATTTAATCACGGTTTTCTCAGCCGTGGAGGATGCACCGCCTGCGAGCAGCGGAGAAGCAGGTCTGCACAGCCGGCCCACATTCTGGCTGTGATTAACAGTGGAGGCAGTTTTGGAAAGGGAAAGGCACCACAGGTCCGGAGTCCATTTGAGGTTGAAATGAATTTAAAAGCAATTTAATCACTGGTGAAAGAAAACACGGACCCTAATGGAGGGGATTGACGGTCACATCTACCAGCATGCATCATTAGAGATAAGCATGCATTAAAGGGAAAAGAATAGTTGTGACGCCGTGATTCACCGGATGCTGCCCCCCCCTGAGGAAGAAGCTGGTGTGCTTTGAAACGCGTTGGGGAAATGTAAAATCGGACGTTGTGTGCAGTTTCCCAAATAAAAGGGTTTGAAAACCAACTTGCCTGTGGAGTGGCGTCCTTAAACTGGAGAGCTTTTTGTGGAACATTTAATCACGGTTTTCTCAGCCGTGGAGGATGCACCGCCTGCGAGCAGCGGAGAAGCAGGTCTGCACAGCCGGCCCACATTCTGGCTGTGATTAACAGTGGAGGCAGTTTTGGAAAGGGAAAGGCACCACAGGTCCGGAGTCCATTTGAGGTTGAAATGAATTTAAAAGCAATTTAATCACTGGTGAAAGAAAACACGGACCCTAATGGAGGGGATTGACGGTCACATCTACCAGCATGCATCATTAGAGATAAGCATGCATTAAAGGGAAAAGAATAGTTGTGACGCCGTGATTCACCGGATGCTGCCCCCCCCTGAGGAAGAAGCTGGTGTGCTTTGAAACGCGTTGGGGAAATGTAAAATCGGACGTTGTGTGCAGTTTCCCAAATAAAAGGGTTTGAAAACCAACTTGCCTGTGGAGTGGCGTCCTTAAACTGGAGAGCTTTTTGTGGAACATATATATATATATATAGACTAGGAAATGAGTTAAATTAATTAATTACCATGGAGTACGGCCCAGCCGGGCTCTGTACAACATAGGGACGCCACACAAGAAAGTCGTGGTCAATCCAACGAGGTGAGAACCTCAGCTACAGAGGAGACAAACATATCAGTAAGATAAAGAGTAATAAAATGGCCAGAATAGCTCATTTCCTAGTCTTTATTAGATAGGATGAACAACTGTCGTCCTTATAATGTACTAAAGTCTAATTATTCTTTACACAGAACTGCCCCTCCCCTTCCCCAGTGTGACGTCCTGATGAAGACCCCGTTAAAGGACTTTATTTAGCCTACTGATAGGGGTCGAAACGTCGACTTTTCCTTTGTTTTGATTCCGGCACACCCCCGATCTATCAAGTAATCAGATGTGACCGTCGAATATGATTTATTGACTATGTTTTGAATTTTGCCTTATATTTTGGCACCTGCATTGTAATTGGTTTTAATTGTCACTAATTTTGGATGACAAATGTTACCCTTTTTAACACTGTGTCAACTTTCTATGTCCTTTTCACCTCCTTGAGCACCACCCTCCATCTTCTTCTCCCGGGGCCTGTTATTTCACATAAGTTGATTCATTAATTGCTACCAGCAATTACGCAGTGTATTGGTAATAAATCACGTATACCAATTCCCAAATTGTTTCTTATGTTTGTCTAATTGTTTTGTTGGTAATTTCAATTCAGTGTATGTCACCCACAATACACTATCCTTACGGGGACCCCCTTAAAAGTAGGGAACTTCAATTCCCACAATCAACATGGGAAAAAGCCTTATAAGTCCATTGGTAGTACTCCAGGCTAAGAAATCTCAGTGGGGATGTTCCAGGTGATCTGTTAACCTGTATTCTGCAGGGAGTCCAATTTCTAGTCCTTTTGACGCACGGTAGTCCACAGGGCTATAGTTCTCGATTGTGCAAGCTGGCACAGTCTTCAGAGTGCAGGGCCTGGTTCGTGCAAATCAAACTTTTCTGCTTGGACCCTTCTTTCTTGAGCTTCAAGATACATATTCCAAGTTCTCTGGGTCTGTCCAATGAGGTGCTGGATAACACTCCAGTGTATGACCACATACTCCAAGGTGTAGCACTATTTTCTCCCAGAGTGCACCATTTATCCAAAATTCACAAATGTACAATTTCACTAAACCCAGGACATATACAACTAATTTTCATAAGGATCCTCCTTATAAATACCTGTCCCCCACCCGTGGGACGCCTAGAGGAGTCCCTGTGGGTACCTAATATGCCCATATATTATAGGTCATCAATGTTTAAGTGTTCCCAACACAAAATTCGAGTTTGGCCAAAATTAGCATTTTCAAAAGCAGTCCTGCAACACAAGGCTGCTTTTAGACTGACCTCAGGCTTCCTCAGTGCACACATATAAGTGCAGAAAAACTGCTAGCCTTTAAACTGTCATGCCCTATTATATGCTAGGGTCTTAAAGGTAGTTTTAATCTCCCTGCCCTATTATCTACTAGGGCCTTATAGGGGAGATCATGCCAATCATAGGGGTATGCTAACCTATAGTGGATCATAGAATATGTATGTGTTTTGACTGTATTGTAAGTGTGTCCTTCATCATAGCACTGGCCCTGGGCCTGGTTAAAAGTGGTACAAAAGGGGGTGGTGATGGACGGAGCATCTGAATCAATCAAACACTCTCACCCAGTCAAAAGATCTGGGTTTAATCCATCACCGTTCTTTAGCCCACTCTGCCACCCCAGTTCAGACATGGCTATATGAAAATCAGTCTGACCCTGTGCCTCAAGGGAACAGTTCAGCCCGAACTGTCAAGCCATGTCTTCCCTGGACCGGAAACAAGCTTCCGAGGACCGGTTTCTGCCATTCCAGCCATCTTCAGCCCGGCTTGCTTGAATCCAGTGGCAAAGTGAGCAAGGGACTCACGTCTGAGCATACTCTGCCACACTTATGGCGGCCAAAAGCGGTACAAAAGGGGGTGGTGATGGACGGAGCATCTGAATCAATCAAACACTCTCACCCAGTCAAAAGATCTGGGTTTAATCCATCACCGTTCTTTAGCCCACTCTGCCACCCCAGTTCAGACATGGCTATATGCAAATCAGTCTGACCCTGTGCCTCATGGGAACAGTCCAGCCCGAACTGCTAAGCCATGTCTTCCCTGGACCGGAAACAAGCTTCAGAGGACCAGTTTCTGGCATTCCAGCCGTCTTCAGCCAGGCTTGCTTGAATCCAGTGGTAAAGTGAGCAAGGGACTCACATCTGAGCATACCCTGCCACACTTATGGTGCCCAAAAGCGGTACAAAAGGGGGTGGTGATGGACGGAGCATCTGAATCAATCAAATACTCTCACCCAGTCAAAAGATCTGGGTTGGCAATTTGGGCTGGACTGTTCCCATGAGGCACAGCGTCAGACTGATTTGCATATGGGCAGAATAAAGATCAAGATAGGCGTACAACCTATTGCCTGAGGAATAGACAATTCTATAAACTCAACCAACAATCAATCCCCAAACAAAGTGTCGACCCACACAGCACTAAAAGAAAGGCTAGAAAGCAGGCGAAGAGTCCAGCCCGAACTGCCAAGCCATGTCTTCCCTCGACCGGAAACAAGCTTCCGAGGACCGATTTCTGGCATTCCAGCCGTCTTCAGCCCGGCTTGCTTGAATTCAGTGGCAAAGTGAGCAAGGGACTCATGTCTGAGCATACCCTGCCACACTTATGGCGACCGAAAGCGGTACAAAAGGGGGTGGTGATGGACGGAGCATCTGAATCAATCAAACATTCACACCCAGTCAAAATATCTTGGTTTAATCCATCACCGTCCTTTAGCCCACTCTGCCACTCCAGTTCAGACATGGCTATATGCAAATCAGTCTGATCCTGTGCCTCATGGGAACAGTCCAGCCCGAACTGCCAAGCCATGTCTTCCCTGGACCGGAAACAAGCTTCCGAAGACCGGTTTCTGGCATTCCAGGCGTCTTCAGCCCGGCTTCCTTGAATCCAGTGGCAAAGTGAACAAGGGACTCACGTCTGAGCATACCCTGCCACACTTATGGCAGCCAAAAGCGGTACAAAAGGGGTTGGTGATGGACGGAGCATCTGAATCAATCAAACACTCCCACCCAGTCAAAAGATCTGGGTTTAATCCATCACCGTTCTTTAGCCCACTCTGCCACCCCAGTTCAGACATGGCTATATGCAAATCAGTCTGGCCCTGTGCCTCATGGGAACAGTCCAGCCTGAACTGCCAAGCCATGTCTTCCCTGGACCGGAAACAAGCTTCCGAGGACCGGTTTCTGCCATTCCAGCCGTCTTCAGCCCGGCTTGCTTGAATCCAGTGGCAAAGTGAGCAAGGGACTCACGTCTGAGCATACTCTGCCACACTTATGGCGGCCAAAAGAGGTACAAAAGGGGGTGGTGATGGACAGAGCATCTGAATCAATCAAACACTCTCACCCAGTCAAAAGATCTGGGTTTAATCCATCACCGTTCTTTAGCCCACTCTGCCACCCCAGTTCAGACATGGCTATATGCAAATCAGTCTGACCCTGTGCCTCATGGGAACAGTCCAGCCCGAACTGCTAAGCCATGTCTTCCCTGGACCGGAAACAAGCTTCAGAGGACCGGTTTCTGGCATTCCAGCCGTCTTCAGCCAGGCTTGCTTGAATCCAGTGGCAAAGTGAGCAAGGGACTCACATCTGAGCATACCCTGCCACACTTATGGTGTCCAAAAGCGGTACAAAAGGGGGTGGTGATGGACGGAGCATCTGAATCAATCAAATACTCTCACCCAGTCAAAAGATCTGGGTTGGCAGTTTGGGCTGGACTGTTCCCATGAGGCACAGCGTCAGACTGATTTGCATATGGGCAGAATAAAGATCAAGATAGGCATACAACCTATTGCCTGAGGAATAGACAATTCTATAAACTCAACAAACAATCAATCCCCAAACAAAGTGTCGCCCCACGCAGCACTAAAAGAAAGGCTAGAAAGCAGGCGAAGACAGAGACACCAACACCCAAGCCAAGAAAAAAACACAGGCAGGGGAGAAGGAAGCGGTTGATGGGGGAGCTAAGCCAAAAGTTAGGATCACCCCTTCCCTTAGGTCATTTTTCAAAGTGCAACTACAGGTGCAAGAGCAGCAAGATCAGCAATCCAAGTCAAAACCACAAGCAAATAGAGATCCAATAGTTTGCACTGACAGCACTAGCATTAGCTCCAACCTGGATGAAGACAAAGACGGCAAGGCAGGCATGAAGAATTCCATAGTTCCGAAACCTTCAAGCACTCTAACAACAGCAGGAAACTCCACAGGCAATGAAAGTCCGAACAGCGCAGAATCACAGCCACTTAAACCTAGCCAGAGCTCTACAGAATAATTCTTGGAAAAAATGTTGGAAGAAATGAGGGCTAAGTTTGCGGTTTCAGAGGATAATCAAAACAAGATACAAGAAGCTTGCAATATACTATACACTAAGCTAAATGCACTGGGGGAGAGAGTAACAGCAGTAGAAGCTGCAGTAGGGGATTGGTGTCGTTACAACGCAGGCTATTACAACGCCTGCTGTTACAACGCGGTTTTTACATCGCATACCACTACAACGCATAGTGCTTTTAAGCGCTGGATAGTGATTTATTTAATTTACTATTCCAACTCCAGTCCCCGTGGATAGTAGGGAAGGTGTTGGATAGTAAATTAAATATATTCCCTATCCTAGAGCGCCCCCCAGCGCAATGCGTTGTAATGGTTTGCGTTGTAATGGTTGCGTTGTAATGGTAGTGCGTTGTAATAAATGCGTTGTAAGTGATGTTTCCCGCAGTAGGTACACTAAGCAAAAAGGTGGAATCAAACCAAAAGGAAATCAGAGCCCTGAGGGCAAATGACAAATGCATTACTGAAAAAGTCGAATCAGTGGAAAACCAGGCCAAAAGGAATAATCTTAGAATTTTGAATGTACCAGAGGGCCGAGAAAAAACAGACATTAAAAGGTTTACTGTCTCACTCCTCGAAGAGTATTTCCCTTGGATTAAGGTAGCTGAATTAGAAGCAGATATTCAGAGGGTACACCGTGACTCTTTTGGGTGAAATAAAGAAAGAAAGACCCTGAGGAAAACACTAATAAACTTCAGAACCTACACCCTCTAAGAGAAGATCCTGAGCGAGGCCCTAAAGAAGGGATCGTACACCAAAGATGACTGGTCATTTAGAATCCGCTTAGATATTGCTAAGGCAACCCAAGACAGAGAATGGGAGCTGGGGCAACAAATGCAAGAGCTAATATCCCTCGGAGCCACTGTACAGATGAAATTCCCAGCCGCCCTCAGGATCATGTGAAGGAATAAAATGCATAATATCAGGGATCCAAAAGAGGTCGAGCATTTCCTGGAACAAATGAAAGACCAAATGTGTGATCAACAATAAAATTATGCGTAATATTAAAAAGGCAAACATGGAGTTCAAAGAGGGCTACTAATACAGCCCAACTAAGAAAAGAGGGAGGCTTCTCCAGGGAGGGAAGTTTTAACTTGCACAAAAAAAGAAAACAAAATACAAGCACTGTGATTGGGAGCAAATTTGGGAAAAAAAATACAAAATTATGTCCTCAATATGATATAAGCAGGGGTAGCATGGGGACAGTAGAACGGAACGGACCAAGAGGCACTGACAAAATCTCGGAGAAGATGAAGAAAGACCCGAAGACTGTGAACATAATCTCATGGAATGTTCATGGTCTAAGAACCAAAAGTAGGAAAAGAAGGATACTTGAGAACCTGAAGACAATAGACAGCGAAATTATAATATTGCAGGAAACCCATCTCTTAAAAATGGAATGTAAGGAAATTATAAAGAAACGGAGCTGGATGGACGCATATGTATGCACAAACCAAGACTGTGTCATCAAGGGAATTGCTATCCTGCTTAAAAAATACCTCAAAGCTAGAATAGAGTCTGTGGAAGCAGATAAAAAAAGGTAGATGGGCAATTGCCAAAGTAAGAATATATAGCAATCTATACACCATTTCAGACTTTTATGGCCCAAATACAGACGACCGAGCACCCTTACAAAACCTCTACACACAATTGCTATTGGCTTCCTCCCCGATAATATTAACGGCCGATTTCAATATAATCCTGGATCCCAAGCTAGATCATTCACCCCGGAGAAAACAAATAAACTTGCCGAAAATTATCATTATTAGGGGATTTTGTAAAGCGCTTGGTGATGCTCAAATGGCGTGTCCCCACGCTAAGGAGCGAGTGCTTACAGGAGAACTGCAGAAAACGGAACCTATTAGCGAATGAATAGTATTGTTTTTAACTTGGCTCTGAAGATTGATTCAGATGGTTCTAAGCGCAGCACCGCAGGTAGTTTGTTCCAGCTGGACGCAGCTAGATACCTGAAGGATCTGCCGCCCATCCGTGCTTTAGACACCTTTGGAATGGCCAGGCGCCCGAGCCGGAAGATCTAAGGGAACGGGACGGCTCGTATTGTGTCAGCAGTCCTTGCAAAGGAAGGGGAGACCTGCCATTAATGATCCGGTGGCATGTGCATAGTGCTTTAAACTCCACCCTGCTTCTTACCGGGAGCCAGTGCAGGGTCTGGAGCGCCGCTTTTGAGGCAGCTCTTCTGGGTAGTCTGAGCACCAGTCGGGCAGCAGCGCTCTGCAAGACCTGCAGGCGACTCAGATTCTTCTCTAAGGTCCCTAAGTAGAGAAGGTTGCCATAGTCCATCTTAGATGTAACAAGTGCATGCACCAACGTTTGGCGAGCTTTAATGGGTAAGAACTTCAGCACCTTCCTAAGGCTCTTAAGAGTCCCAAAGCAGGATCCGACCACCCGATTAATCTGGGGGCCAAAGGTCAGGTTGGAATCGAACCAAATGCCCAGATTCCTCGCCTCCTGGCAGGGGATGGGTGTTGGTCCCAGGCATGGCGGCCACCACGCCGACGTCCACGCCGCCTGGCCTCCCCCCACAACCAGCACCTCAGTCTTGCCTCCATTGAGCTTGAGGCAGTTGGCGGACATCCAGGCAGCAAGGTCTTGCATGCATGCTCTGAAGATGTCCGCCGCGAGACTGGGCGCACGTGATAGGGAGATGACCAGCTGCGTGTCGTCGGCATAGGACACCATGCGAAGGCCATGACTCTCCACTATGGTGGCAACCGGAGCAACGTAAAGATTAAAAAGAGTTGGACTCAGGGACGAGCCCTGCGGCACCCCCTGATCCAAAGATACTCACTCCGAGTAGTAGTCACCCTGCCTGACTTGAAAGCCTCGCCCAGATAGGAACCAATGGATCCATTTCAGCGCTGCCCCTCTCACCCCTCCTTTGCTCAGACACTGTAGCAAGATGGAATGTGCCACAGTGTCGAACGCAGCGCTGAGGTCCAAAAGTATCAAGGCCATAGTTTGGCCCTCGTCAGCACCCTGCCTGAGGGTTTCAGTGGCCCTGAGGAGGGCTGACTCCGTAGAGTGACGTGGCCGAAACCCAAATTGGGTGGGATGAAGAAGGTTGTTCTCCTCCACAATTTGCATTAACTGCACATTTGCCACCTTCTCTGCCACTTTGGAAAAATAGGGTAGCAGGGAAATGGGACGCAAGTTGTCCAGCTTCTCAAAGCTTATGTTGGGCTTCTTGCGGAGGGGGAGCACCACGGCCTGTTTCCAGTCCTCAGGTATGGAACTGGACCGGAAGGAAACATCCAGCAGGTGTCTAATGTACGGTTCAAGTGTCATCAGGCTATCCCCCAGCCGTTTTGGGGAGGCTGGGTCCCGGGGGGAGCCTGATTTCACTGATCTACATATTTTAATTAGATCTTCTGGTGTGGGGGTAATAAAGTTAAGCAATAAGTTTTGTCCAGCTTCCTCTCCTACTGGTTCTGCTAATTCTTCCGCTACTAAGGGTAAGGCAGGGAAGGCAGAGTAGATCTTGGACACTTTGTCCCCGAAATAGTTTGCAATGCGATTGCAGGCTGCTATCGAGTAATCATCGTCTCCTAGGGAGGTTTTTGGGATGGCCAGGGATTTATATACGCTAAACAGTTCCTTAGCTGAGTTCTCTGCACCCAGGATTCTGACTGCGTAATATGCAGCTTTCTCTATCCGGATCTTATTGTGATAAGCCCGCCTCTTGACGAGATATCTCTCTTTCAACTGGTCATCGTATGCCACTCTCCACTGTCTTTCTGCACGTTTACAATCCCTCTTGGCACAGCGTAACGCCTCGCGGAACCAAGGTGCAGTTCTTTGTCTGCGGGCACCCTTCTTTGACTGGCCTAAAGGGGCCGTGCAGTCGAGGGCAGCCGTGATACGGTCATTGAGCAGTTTGTTTGCCGTATCCACGTCGTCGCCTCCCGGAGGCCCCTCTGCGGTGAGAGCCTTATTAAACTCTGGCAGGGAGAACCTAGCCCATTTTCGCCTGGGATAATTGAGAGGGGTGGGGTCCGTGACTTTGTATTTAGGAAGAATTGAAAACTGAACAAAGAAATGATCAGTCCATGGCAGGGGCACTGGGGAAGCTACTGAAATTTCCTCCCAATTAGCGAATATAGGATCTAACAGGTGTCCATATTGATGTGTTGGGAGCTGCCCATTTAGCTCTAACTGTAGGGTATGAAGTTCTTGACAAATCTTCTAAGTGGGTGTTTATGTCTCCGAGTAACAGAAACTTGTCTCTCCTCATCGCTGTTTCTGTAACGCACTCTAATAGGTTGCCTTTAAACCTAGCCATGGGGCCCGGTGGGCGATAGATTAGGAAGCCCTTCACAGTTGTTCTCCCATCAATTTTTATGGTGAAAACACCAGCCTCGCTTCCCGCCAAATGGACTGGTTCCAAATGACAGGCCAGTTGCTGTTTGAAACCAATCGCAATTCCTCCCCCTCTGCCTTCAGGTCTATCCAGACGCACCATCTGGTAGTCATCTGGTAGTGCCTGAATGATGTTGGGATCAGAGTTGGCATCCAACCATGTTTCTGTGATGAATAACAGATCAGGTTGTTTATCCGCAAGGAGATCATATATATCATGCTTGTGGCGACGCAGCGACCTCACATTGATCAGACCGCAGGATAGAAAGGTACAACTAGCCCTGGAGTCTGCTGTCCGTGTGCTGAAGCGAAATTGGCAGTGTCTACACCCTTCATCCTCCCCTACCCCTATACTATAGGGGCCGAGTTTACATGTGCTAGAGGACAGGCTTACCAAATCATTCCTACTCCAGGTGATTTGGCAGTCAGGACCAGGGGTTGTGGCCCTGGGCCGCGTCCGGTCGCGGACGGGCGCAAACGGGCTTGGCTTAGGCGCGGCTTGGTGCGCCCGGTGCACCCTATACCTTGGATGATTGCTGGGTCATTGTTCTTATAATGCCACTTGGAAAATAATGAAGTAAATAATGAACACTGTGCAATGCCTCTTGAAAATGTAACAATCATGGTGCACGCTGGGGCCTGTAGTTGAGTCAAGGCCTCCTGACCACATGGATGGAAACTTAACTCACCTGTGAGCAAGGCGTGCTGACGTCGAAACCGGTCAGGACAATGAGTTATTTAAATGCTGTCTCAGACGAATAAAGTCTTTTGATTTGCACGGAAGTCGGAGTGGGGCTCTGGTTCTTTGGATTGTTATGCGTGCAGGATTCTCCGCTCCTGCAATTGAGAGCCCGCCCTGCAGAGTCGGTGGCCCCCAGTAAAACGGAGGATGTGTTTCTGAATTTTATGGAGGGGGCATGACACGCTCTGGTGCGCACTACACTATGGACTGCCAAAGGTACTTGTAGCGCTGATAAGAGAAAGGGAATAGGGGAGACGTTTCTCCTCTTGTAAGCTCCGCAGTGCAAACGCTCATCATGGATAGGGACAGGATTATTGTGCACTTGCGGCAAAAATGTACAGGGTGCACCCTATACCTTGGATGATTGCTGGGTCATTGTTCTTATAATGCCACTTGGAAAATAATGAAGTAAATAATGAACACTGTGCAATGCCTCTTGAAAATGTAACAATCATGGTGCACGCTGGGGCCTGTAGTTGAGTCAAGGCCTCGTGACCACATGGATGGAAACTTAACTCACCTGTGAGCAAGGCGTGCTGACGTCGAAACCGGTCTGGACAATGAGTTATTTAAATGCTGTCTCAGACGAATAAAGTCTTTTGATTTGCACGGAAGTCGGAGTGGGGCTCTGGTTCTTTGGATTGTTATGCATGCAGGATTCTCCGCTCCTGCAATTGAGTGCCCACCCTGCAGAGTCGGTGGCCCCCAGTAAAATGGAGGATGTGTTTCTGAATTTTATGGAGGGGGCATGACACGCTCTGGTGCGCACTACACTATGGACTGCCAAAGGTACTTGTAGCGCTGCCAAGAGAAAGGGAATAGGGGAGATGTTTCTCCTCTTGTAAGCTCCGCAGTGCAAACGCTTATCATGGATGGGGACAGCATTATTGTGAACTTGCGGCAAAAATTTACAGGGTGCACCCTATACCTTGGATGATTGCTGGGTCATTGTTCTTATAATGCCACTTGGAAAATAATGAAGTAAATAATGAACACTGTGCAATGCCTCTTGAAAATGTAACAATCATGGTGCACGCTGGGGCCTGTAGTTGAGTCAAGGCCTCGTGACCACATGGATGGAAACTTAACTCACCTGTGAGCAAGGCGTGCTGACGTCGAAACCGGTCAGGACAATGAGTTATTTAAATGCTGTCTCAGACGAATAAAGTCTTTTGATTTGCACGGAAGTCGGAGTGGGGCTCTGGTTCTTTGGATTGTTGTGCATGCAGGATTCTCCGCTCCTGCAATTGAGAGCCCGCCCTGCAGAGTCGGTGGCCCCCAGTAAAACGGAGGATGTGTTTCTGAATTTTATGGAGGGGGCATGACACGCTCTGGTGCGCACTACACTATGGACTGCCAAAGGTACTTGTAGCACTGCTAAGAGAAAGGGAATAGGGGAGACGTTTCTCCTCTTGTAAGCTCCGCAGTGCAAACGCTTATCATGGATAGGGACAGCATTATTGTGCACTTGTGGCAAAAATTTACAGGGTGCACCCTATACCTTGGATGATTGCTGGGGCATTGTTCTTATAATGCCACTTGGAAAATAATGAAGTAAATAATGAACACTGTGCAATGCCTCTTGAAAATGTAACAATCATGGTGCACGCTGGGGCCTGTAGTTGAGTCAAGGCCTCGTGACCACATGGATGGAAACTTAACTCACCTGTGAGCAAGGCGTGCTGACGTCGAAACCGGTCAGGACAATGAGTTATTTAAATGCTGTCTCAGATGAATAAAGTCTTTTGATTTGCACGGAAGTCGGAGTGGGGCTCTGGTTTTTTGGATTGTTATGCATGCAGGATTCTCCGCTCCTGCAATTGAGAGCCCGCCCTGCAGAGTTGGTGTCCCCAGTAAAACGGAGGATGTGTTTCTGAATTTTATGGAGGGGGCATGACACGCTCTGGTGCGCACTACACTATGGACTGCCAAAGGTACTTGTAGCGCTGCCAAGAGAAAGGGAATAGGGGAGACGTTTCTCCTCTTGTAAGCTCCGCAGTGCAAACGCTTATCATGGATGGGGACAGAATTATTGTGCACTTGCGGCAAAAATTTACAGGGTGCACCCTATACCTTGGATGATTGCTGGGTCATTGTTCTTATAATGCCACTTGGAAAATAATGAAGTAAATATTGAACACTGTGCAATGCCTCTTGAAAATGTAACAATCATGGTGCACGCTGGGGCCTGTAGTTGAGTCAAGGCCTCGTGACCACATGGATGGAAACTTAACTCACCTGTGAGCAAGGCGTGCTGACGTCGAAACCGGTCAGGACAATGAGTTATTTAAATGCTGTCTCAGACGAATAAAGTCTTTTGATTTGCACGGAAGTCGGAGTGAAGCTCTGGTTCTTTGGATTGTTATGCATGCAGGATTCTCCGCTCCTGCAATTGAGAGCCCACCCTGCAGAGTCGGTGGCCCCCAGTAAAACGGAGGATGTGTTTCTGAATTTTATGGAGGGGGCATGACACGCTCTGGTGCGCACTACACTATGGACTGCCAAAGGTACTTGTAGCGCTGCCAAGAGAAAGGGAATAGGGGAGACGTTTCTCCTCTTGTAAGCTCCGCAGTGCAAACGCTTATCATGGATGGGGACAGCATTATTGTGCACTTGCGGCAAAAATTTACAGGGTGCACCCTATACCTTGGATGATTGCTGGGTCATTGTTCTTATAATGCCACTTGGAAAATAATGAAGTAAATAATGAACACTGTGCAATGCCTCTTGAAAATGTAACAATCATGGTGCACGCTGGGGCCTGTAGTTGAGTCAAGGCCTCGTGACCACATGGATGGAAACTTAACTCACCTGTGAGCAAGGCGTGCTGACGTTGAAACCAGTCAGGACAATGCGTTATTTAAATGCTGTCTCAGACGAATAAAGTCTTTTGATTTGCACGGAAGTCGGAGTGGGGCTCTGGTTCTTTGGATCGTTATGCATGCAGGATTCTCCGCTCCTGCAATTGAGAGCCCACCCTGCAGAGTCGGTGGCCCCCAGTAAAACGGAGGATGTGTTTCTGAATTTTATGGAGGGGGCATGACACGCTCTGGTGCGCACTACACTATGGACTGCCAAAGGTACTTGTAGCGCTGCCAAGAGAAAGGGAATAGGGGAGACGTTTCTCCTCTTGTAAGCTCCGCAGTGCAACCGCTTATCATGGATGGGGACAGCATTATTGTGCACTTGCGGCAAAAATTTACAGGGTGCACCCTATACCTTGGATGATTGCTGGGTCATTGTTCTTATAATGCCACTTGGAAAATAATGAAGTAAATAATGAACACTGTGCAATGCCTCTTGAAAATGTAACAATCATGGTGCACGCTGGGGCCTGTAGTTGAGTCAAGGCCTCGTGACCACATGGATGGAAACTTAACTCACCTGTGAGCAAGGCGTGCTGACGTCGAAACCGGTCAGGAAAATGAGTTATTTAAATGCTGTCTCAGACGAATAAAGTCTTTTGATTTGCACGGAAGTTGGAGTGGGGCTCTGGTTCTTTGGATTGTTATGCATGCAGGATTGTCCACTCCTGCAATTGAGAGCCCGCCCTGCAGAGTCGGTGGCCCCCAGTAAAACGGAGGATGTGTTTCTGAATTTTATGGAGGGGGCATGACACGCTCTAGTGCGCACTACACTATGGACTGCCAAAGGTACTTGTAGCGCTGCCAAGAGAAAGGGAATAGGGGAGACGTTTGTCCTCTTGTAAGCTCCGCAGTGCAAACGCTTATCATGGATGGGGACAGCATTATTGTGCACTTGCGGGAAAAATTTACAGGGTGCACCCTATACCTAAGATGATTGCTGGGTCATTGTTCTTATAATGCCACTTGAAAAATAATGAAGTAAATAATGAACACTGTGCAATGCCTCTTGTAAATGTAACAATCATGGTGCACGCTGGGGCCTGTAGTTGAGTCAAGGCCTCGTGACCACATGGATGGAAACTTAGCTCACCAGTGAGCAAGGCGTGCTGACGTCGAAACCGGTCAGGACAATGAGTTATTTAAATGCTGTCTCAGACGAATAAAGTCTTTTGATTTGCACGGAAGTCGGAGTGGGGCTCTGGTTCTTTGGATTGTTATGCATGCAGGATTCTCCGCTCCTGCAATTGAGAGCCCGCCCTGCAGAGTCGGTGGCCCCAGTAAAACGGAGGATGTGTTTCTGAATTTTATGGAGGGGGCATGACACGCTCTGGTGCGCACTACACTATGGACTGCCAAAGGTACTTGTAGCGCTGCCAAGAGAAAGGGAATCAGGGAGACGTTTCTCCTCTTGTAATCTCCACAGTGCAAATGCTTATCATGGATGGGGACAGCATTATTGTGCACTTGCGGCAAAAATTTACACGGTGCACCCTATACCTTGGATGATTGCTGGGTCATTGTTCTTATAATGCCACTTGGAAAATAATGAAGTAAATAATGAACACTGTGCAATGCCTCTTGAAAATGTAACAATCATGGTGCACGCTGGGGCCTGTAGTTGAGTCAAGGCCTCGTGACCACATGGATGGAAACTTAACTCACCTGTGAGCAAGGCGTGCTGACGTCGAAACCGGTCAGGACAATGAGTTATTTAAATGCTTTCTTAGACGAATAAAGTCTATTAATTTGCACGGAAGTCGGAGTGGGGCTCTGGTTCTTTGGATTGTTATGCATGCAGGATTCTCCGCTCCTGCAATTGAGAGCCCGCCCTGCAGAGTCGGTGGCCCCCAGTAAAACGGAGGATGTGTTTCTGAATTTTATGGAGGGGGCATTACACTCTCTGGTGCGCACTACACTATGGACTGCCAAAGGGACTTGTAGCGCTGCCAAGAGAAAGGGAATAGGGGAGACGTTTCTCCTCTTGTAAGCTCCGCAGTGCAAACGCTTATCATGGATGGGGACAGCATTATTGTGCACTTGCGGCAAAAATTTACAGGGTGCACCCTATACCTTGGATGATTGCTGGGTCATTGTTCTTAAAATGGCACTTGGAAAATAATGAAGTAAATAATGAACACTGTGCAATGCCTCTTGAAAATGTAACAATCATGGTGCACGCTGGGGCCTGTAGTTGAGTCAAGGCCTCGTGACCACATGAATGGAAACTTAACTCACCTGTGAGCAAGGCGTGCTGACGTCGAAACCGGTCAGGACAATGAGTTATTTAAATGCTGTCTCAGACGAATAAAGTCTTTTGATTTGCACGGAAGTCGGAGTGGGGCTCTGGTTCTTTGGATTGTTATGCATGCATGATTCTCCGCTCCTGCAATTGAGAGCCCGCCCTGCAGAGTCGGTGGCCCCCAGTAAAACGGAGGATTTGTTTCTGAATTTTATGGAGGGGGCATGACACGCTCTGGTGCGCACTACACTATGGACTGCCAAAGGTACTTGTAGCGCTGCCAAGAGAAAGGGAATAGGGGAGACGTTTCTCCTCTTGTAAGCTCCGCAGTGCAAATGCTTATCATGGATGGGGACAGCATTATTGTGTACTTGCGGCAAAAATTTACAGGGTGCACCCTATACCTTGGATGATTGCTGGGTTATTGTTCTTATAATGCCACTTGGAAAATAATGAAGTAAATAATGAACACTGTGCAATGCCTCTTGAAAATGTAACAATCATGGTGCACGCTGGGGCCTGTAGTTGAGTCAAGGCCTCGTGACCACATGGATGGAAACTTAACTCACCTGTGAGCAAGGCGTGCTGACGTCGAAACCGGTCAGGACAATGAGTTATTTAAATGCTGTCTCAGACGAATAAAGTCTTTTGATTTGCACGGAAGTCGGAGTGGGGCTCTGGTTCTTTGGATTGTTATGCATGCAGGATTCTCCGCTCCTGCAATTGAGAGCCCGCCCTGCAGAGTCGGTGGCCCCCAGTAAAACGGAGGATGTGTTTCTAAATTTTATGGAGGGGGCATGACACGCTCTGGTGCGCACTACACTATGGACTGCCAAAGGTACTTGTAGCGCTGCCAAGAGAAAGGGAATAGGGGAGACGTTTCTCCTCTTGTAAGCTCCACAGTGCAAATGCTTATCATGGATGGGGACAGCATTATTGTGCACTTGCGGCAAAAATTTACAGGGTGCACCCTATACCTTGGATGATTGCTGGGTCATTGTTCTTATAATGCCACTTGGAAAATAATTAAGTAAATAATGAACACTGTGCAATGCCTCTTGAAAATGTAACAATCATGGTGCACGCTGGGGCCTGTAGTTGAGTCAAGGCCTCGTGACCACATGGATGGAAACTTAACTCACCTGTGAGCAAGGCGTGCTGACGTCGAAACCGGTCAGGACAATGAGTTATTTAAATGCTGTCTCAGACGAATAAAGTCTTTTGATTTGCACGGAAGTCGGAGTGGGGCTCTGGTTCTTTGGATTGTTATGCATGCAGGATTCTCCGCTCCTGCAATTGAGAGCCCGCCCTGCAGAGTCGGTGGCCCCCAGTAAAACGGAGGATGTGTTTCTAAATTTTATGGAGGGGGCATGACACGCTCTGGTGCGCACTACACTATGGACTGCCAAAGGTACTTGTAGCGCTGCCAAGAGAAAGGGAATAGGGGAGACGTTTCTCCTCTTGTAAGCTCCGCAGTGCAAATGCTTATCATGGATGGGGACAGCATTATTGTGCACTTGCGGCAAAAATTTACAGGGTGCACCCTATACCTTGGATGATTGCTGGGTCATTGTTCTTATAATGCCACTTGGAAAATAATGAAGTAAATAATGAACACTGTGCAATGCCTCTTGAAAATGTAACAATCATGGTGCACGCTGGGGCCTGTAGTTGAGTCAAGGCCTCGTGACCACATGGATGGAAACTTAACTCACCTGTGAGCAAGGCGTGCTGACGTCGAAACTGGTCAGGACAATGAGTTATTTAAATGCTGTCTCAGACGAATAAAGTCTTTTGATTTGCACGGAAGTCAGAGTGAGCTCTGGTTCTTTGGATATATATATATATATATATTACCTACTGGCTATCGCCAGTAGGTATATATAGTTAGAATTTTTTCTCTATGGGACTTTTGAAAATTCTATGTCTAATAACTTTGGCGTTTGTGGACGGAATCGGCTGAAATGTTCAGGAAAATGGCACATTTTGATTCTGAGCAGCCCCTGAAAATATGGGGGGGTTTCGTCAAGGGGGGGCCGAGAAAAAAGGGGGGTCCCATTCATTTTTCCATAGGGCGGTTGGACTCACTTTTAGCTCGAACGGCTGAATGGATTTGCACGAAACTTGGCAAAATTGTAGGGACTGTTAGCCCGATGTGCCTTTGCTAGGTCTCAATATATGTGCTCCAGTAGTTTTTGAGAAATTAACGTTCAAACCAAGATATATATCTGTAACAGCGCTCTGGGCAGCGATCCGGTCCGCTTACTTTTCGCTTATCGGAACTTTGCGCGCAGAAAGCTGATTGGCTCTCCGGTGTCTGTCAACATTCTAAACAGTCCGGAGCGGACGCCATCTTGTCTCTCGGTAGGATCGAGAGAGAAGAAGAGGTGGAAAACGAAAGGGGAATTTAATGAAAGGGGGCAAGGTATCCCCCTCTTGACCCCCTAGGAATGTTGTTGGGGTTATTAAAGGGTCCCGTGGGGAAAATAAAAAAAAAATGATTTTTCACGGTAGAAGCACGGCCGCGAACTGGTAGCGAAACGGGAATTCGCCATTTTGAGCTTCGTTAATTAAATTACTAGTTATAAGTGGGTGCGGGAGACGTATCCTAATCCCCTATGTTTCCTGAGGGTGGCTGAGGAGGCTGATATATGTTGATACATCTCTTCCAGCGGCTGTGCGTGAGCTTTTTTTTTTTTTTTGCTGCGTGACAGTCCGGAGCGGCCGCCATCTTGTCTCTCGGTAGGATCGAGAGAGAAGAAAAGGTGAAAAACTAAGGGGGAATTTAATGAAAGGGGGCAAGGTATCCCCCTCTTCACCCCCTAGGAATGTTGTTGGGGTTATTAAAGGGTCCCGTGGGGAAAATAAAAAAAAAAATGATTTTTCACGGTAGAAGCGCTTCACGGGCCGCGAACTGGGCCGCAAACTGGTAGCGAAACGGGAATTCGCCATTTTGTGCTTCGTTAATTAAATTACTAGGTATAAGGGGGTGCGGGAGACGTATCCTAATCCCCTTACTAGTTATAAGTGGGTGCGGGAGACGTATCCTAATCCCCTATGTTTCCTGAGGGTGGCTTAGGAGGCTGATATATGTTGATACATCTCTTCCAGCGGCTGTGCGTGAGCTTTTTTTTTTTTTTTGCTGCGTGACAGTCCGGAGCGGCCGCCGTCTTGTCTCTCGGTAGGATCGAGAGAGAAGAAAAGGTGAAAAACTAAGGGGGAATTTAATGAAAGGGGGCAAGGTATCCCCCTCTTCACCCCCTAGGAATGTTGTTGGGGTTATTAAAGGGTCCCGTGGGGAAAATAAAAAAAAAATGATTTTTCACGGTAGAAGCGCTTCACGGGCCGCGAACTGGGCCGCAAACTGGTAGCGAAACGGGAATTCGCCATTTTGTGCTTCGTTAATTAAATTACTAGGTATAAGGGGGTGCGGGAGACGTATCCTAATCCCCTATGTTTCCTGAGGGTGGCTGAGGAGGCTGATATATGTTGATACATCTCTTCCAGCGGCTGCGCCATCTTGCCTTTTTTTCGAATGGCACCATTTTGTCGTGCAGGGCAGCCATTTTAGATGCCAGGCTGGTCCCAGGATATCACCTAACCCTGCGGATGTAGTTTATGGCCCCAGCTGTAGAGAATTCAGACATGCCAATCCTCCTGATTTAGGCGTGTGACTACTGATTTCAGTGCTAGTCTCCCGCCTCCCGATTTCTGCAAGCAAAAACCCGGGGGCATATTACGAACAACTAGCGATAATTTTTGTCTCTAACTTGTTTAGAGACAAAAATTATCGCCGCACATCGGCGATTTTTATCGCAGATAAACCTTGCTATTATCGCAGAAAAGTCAGCGATATTCATGTATTATTGACCTAATGCTCTTAGCCATGTTATCCACCTCCCATTGGATAACATGGCTAAGAACTGCTCAGGGCAGGTGTTAGATTTTGGAGATATTCGCGCTTAGCGCGAATATCTCCAAAAGTTGGTAATAGAAGGTAGCGATGTTAGGGACTGTTTCCAGTCGCTAACATCTTGGCACGCCACTTTGCATGTCATTAGTGATAAATATCACTGACATGCAAAGCGGGGCCCAAGATGGTCGCTATCTCCTTTTAGCTGTCACTAACTGGTGTTAGCGACAGCTTGGTAATAGGGAGATAATTTTATCTCCGCTTTCATGGCTTTTAAAGCCAAAAAAGCGGAGATAAACCCCCTTGATAATATGCCCCACGATTCCTTGGGGGTTTCAGCCGACAGGGCTTGCTATTGTGTTACATGGTAATTTTTCCATGAAACGTCAGAGGGTCGATGCAGGGGTTCTAGAAGAGGTGATAAACCATTTAAGCCTCATGAACAAGCGCATGGTCTTTTAAAGATTTGTGAAGTACTCGGGGCGGCGGTGTGTGTGTGCCCTCTTTCAGGAGCGGGCGGGGGGGCACTGCCAGCAACTTGCCAGGTCAGGTAGTGTTCAACACGTGCATCACCCTTTCTCTGCCTGCTATTGCGCTCCATGCTTCGGAAAGGTAAGAAAAAGAACGTGCATTTGAGTTTGAAATGTCCGATCCTGCAGCAGCACACTTCCAAAGCCCACACATGACAATAACCCGATTCAAGGCCCCATTCACCCGTTTTTCAAAAAATAGATAACACTCCAACAAATTAAGGTTATAAAACTTTATTAACTTTTAACGATAATGAACAGAACAAAAACTAAAAACATTTAAACATTTCTTAACACAAAAAGCAACAATGGTTAGAAGCTGTCTTTTGTGCGAATAGTCCCAAGGCAGCACAACGTGCAGAGTTCTGGACGGCACCCAGGTGATGTCGCCTGGGTGCCGCACTGGTTTAGGGATCCTACAATGCTGCTCCGAAAATTGGCGTGGGGCGTCCCGGGTGGGGCGGGGGGAGGCCTCGTCAGTAGCGGTCTGTTGTGCGAATAGTCCCAAGGCAGCACAACGTGCAGAGTTCTGGACGGCACCCAGGTGATGTCGCCTGGGTGCCGCACTGGTTTAGGGATCCTACAATGCAGCACAGAAAAACAGCGTGGGGCGTCCCGGGTGGTGCGGGGGGAGGCCTCGTCAGTAGCGGTCTGTGTCCAGTGTCACATGGCTGACACAACATGTACGACAGGCACCCAGGTGATGTCCAGTAAACTGCCGCACTGGTTTTGGTATCCTACAATGCTGCTCCGAAAATTGGCGTGCGGCGGCCCGGGGGGGGGGGGAGGCGGCGTGAACGGGCCTCCCCAGGTGGCGGCCATCTAGCTGAGTTGCGCTCGCTCTTGCGGCCACAGCGTCTCGCTCACCATGTTGTGGAGTTGCTCCCACTCTTGCAGTGCAGCGATAGGCGGCTGCCACATGGCTGTCAAAATGGCGGACGGCTCCTCGGTTTTGGGCCTGGTCCACTGAAATGGCCCTGGGACACCTTGGAACTCGGACGCTTGCCTGCTAGGGCTTGGGCTCCATTCTCGAAAAGCGTCCCCTCAGCCGTGAAGATTGTATAAAAGTCTTGGGGGCCCCCGACTCCCGCAGTCTTCCGGTGGGGAGCGGCTGCCATGATTGCTCGCGGAATGACCACGACGGAGCCACGAGATGGTGGTGCTCTCATGCTGACGCCAGCTTCAGTCTGAATGATCCAGAAACAAGGTGGGGCTTTCATCGTTTGGGAAAAAAAATGTTCTAAACCAATGAAAAGTGTTATTTTTAGGTCATATGACCAAGCCTTCCATCTTTAGGAAACCAAAAGTAAAATGAACCAATGAAAAGTTTTATAAACAAGTCACATGACCTGTTCTGCGGCATAGGGCTACAAAAAGCGTAGAAAATCCGTTGGCACGTGAGGCGGCGTCAGTGGCGGACCGATGTGCGAATAGGCCGAAGGCAGCACAACGCGTCGAGATCCGGATGGCACCGAGGTGGTGTCCAGCAAATTGCCGCACTGGTGTGGCCATCCTACAATGCTGCGCCGAAAGACGGCGTGTCCAGCTGAGTTGCGGTCACTGTCAGTAGCGGACCGATGTGCGAATAGGCCGAAGGCAGCACAACGCGTCGAGATCCGGATGGCACCGAGGTGGTGTCCAGCAAATTGCCGCACTGGTGTGGCCATCCTACAATGCTGCGCCGAAAGACGGCATGTCCAGCTGAGTTGCGGTCACTGTTGCGGTACAGTGACTCGAACACGCCGAGATCCGGATGGCACCGAGGTGGTGTCCAGCAAATTGCCGCACTGGTGTGGCCATCCTACAATGCTGCGCCGAAAGACGGCGTGTCCAGCTGAGTTGCGGTCACTGTTGCGGTACAGTGAGTCGAACGCGCCGAGATCTGGATGGCCAAGTTTCAAGTTTCATCTGGCAGTTTTTCTCCATCCCTCCTGGATCAAAGAAGGTGAATGCTATGCTGTCCTATGGCAACATGAGCATCAACCTGATGAATACGGCATTCGAAAATCATAAATGCCCTAATGCACCCAAGAAGTAATTTTTTTTTTGCTCCAGTTGAGCCGTTTTCAATGCCTGTTTTTTGTTGTTTCCCCTCCATCAAGAACAAAACAAAAATACAAGGCGCTAAGATCCGAATGGCAAGTCCTGGATGTTGAGTGCCTCAGTTGAGAGTTCTGAGCAGTGCTTGTAAGACTATCTGAAGTTTATTATAAGAATCAGAGTAAGTTGAAGACTGTCTGAAGCTTATTTGCACCTGCTGCAGCTTCACTAGGTCCGGCGGAACTTTTTGCCTTTTCTTTTCTGCTTCTTTTCCTACAATGCGTTTCATCTGAAGACACGACCAGGTCCCTGAATGTGTGCAGGGGGACGCTATTGATTGAATGAAAATGGCGGCTTGACACAAAGCTGACTCAAGCGTTACTGTTGGTGCTATACAGACAAAAATTGGTTTTCAGTTTGTACATTCTTCAGGTTTTTTTTTCCATTCAAGTCTGATTGAGAGTTTGTAGAAAAATGGCTTCAGATTTACCACATACTACTCTTCAACATTCTTCCTAAATGTAACAATGTGAAACTCGAGAACGGCTGTTTCTGTTTCCTTTCAAAATGCTGCCACCAATATTTTCTGAATGGAAGACACCATCTTGTAGCATAAAGGGCCGAAAGGGGTTCTGGTCTGGCCGATGGTTGGTGGAGACATTTTGACTATATCTTGGACCTGCCCGGCCTCGCCCAAAATGGCGCCGGTATAAATGGGACTCGTAACTCCTTGCCCGCAAATGTATATCTAGAAAATGTTATTGTAAGTGGCCCTGTCGTATTTTAATTACAAAATGTACGTCCACCGATTCCGCAACTGTTAGACACCTTTGTTCTTGTCAAATAATGGCCCGCTCGTTACGTTCTTCTACAGTGTAAATGTCTCCTCATCATATACGATTTCAGTTTGCTCCGTGGCCGGCCCACGTGGTTATAGGCCCGTATTTGTATACTGACATTTTCACAATAAAGGTTTTTAAAACAAAACTCGGTAGTAGTATTTACATTTGTAAAGTTTTTACTTTTAGTGACTGTTTTCGAATCAGTAAAAGGCAAGTGAAATAAAGCAGTCCAATTACATGACGGAAAAAAGGTATAATATGTAGGAACGCAGTAAAGATAAATGGTCAAGGGCAGTTGTGTTTTCCACTCCTGCAACATAAAGTGATCGATAAGAATCTGATAATCAGGCGTATCGGCGACTAAGACAGCAGGCCGAATCTCTTTTACTCAACGGCTCCGTCATGGAAGGAAGAAACGCCCTTTTTCTCGAAAAAGGAATATATTTTACTTGCAAGACAGTTGTAAATTTTCCGGGAAAGTACATTAGCCTGGAATATTATAACATATGTTTGAAAAAAAAATATTGTTCGAAAATAATAAAAAGCGTAATTTTTAGGTCATATGACCAAGCTTTTCATCATTAAATTAACAAAAGTAAAATGAACCAATGAAAAGTTTTATTAACAAGTCACATGACCTGTTATGCTTACTTTACGCGCTGCGCGCCGCGCCTCGGATCACTTCCGGGTGCGATAACGCGGCGTGTCATAAAACGAATTACGCGACAACGTAGGTCAAGAATATAGTCAAAATGTCTCCACCAACCAGCGTTCACAACACAACCCCTTTCAGCAGTCCAAAAAGTTCTGTTAAATGACAACAGAGGGGACAGGCAACAAGAACCATCAGTCAAAGAGGGGAGGGCAAGTTCTTCTCTTCCGGGTCATGTTGGGGCGCTACCGGAACTGATCGAATTGGTAGTCTATAGTGTTTCTGGATGTTTCAGACTAAAGCTGGCGTCAGCATGAGACCACTACCATCTCGTAGCTCCGTCGTGGCCATTCCACGAGCAATCATGGCAGCCGCTCCCCACCAGAAGCCTGCGGGAGTCGGAGGCCCCCAAGACTTTTGTAGAATCTTCACGGCTGAGGGGACGCTTTTCGAGAATGGGACCCAAGCCCTAGCAGACAAGCGTCCGAGTTCCAAGGTGTCCCAGGGCCATTTTAGTGGACCAGGCCCAAAACCGAAGAGCCGGCCGCCATTTTGAGAGTCCTGTGGCAGCCGCCTATCGCTGCACCGCAAGAGCGGGCGCATCTAAACTACATGGTGAGCGAGACGCTGTAGTCGCAAGAGCGGGCGGTAAACAGCTGAATGGCGGAAGAGGCACAGTGTAGCAAAAGCGGGCGGAATGGCAACTAAAACGATAAAGGGGCGCCCCACTACAGCTTGTCTTCAGGTCAAACGGATTGTGGGACAAGGTCCAGAATTGAAGAGTCATCAAAAGGCAAAAAGTTCAGCCGGACCCCGGGAGCCGGCCGCCTATGTCGGGGGCGATCTCAGGCTACACCAGTGCTATAAGACTTGGGGAGGGTGTCGGAGCCAAGCGTCTTCTCCGAGTCCATGGCCATCACACCGCCCCTCAGGGGCCTCCGTCAAGCTGTTTAGGAAGGTAACATATCACATTGTTTTCTAATGCAGTCAGGTCCACAAACGACACTCACTTACTTTGAGAATAGTGAAGCTGCAGTAGGTGGAAATAAGCTTCAGACAGTGTTACAAGCAGTGCTCAGAACTCTTAACTATGGCACCCAACATCCAGAACTTATGCTATTTGAGAATGGTAGTGACATCGAAGCATCTCAGGGACCAAAACCATTAACGTACTTTCACGTATGAAAATCTTACTTGGGGAGGGGGCAGGAGCGAAGCGCCCCCTCCCAGTCAGCGCCACCACACCGTATGTTGAAAATCTGAAGCCATCGTTCTACAAAGTCAACCAAACTTGGATTGAAAAATCTAGAAAAATGTACAAACTGAAAACCAGTTTTGGTCTGCATAGCATCAGTAGCAACGCTTGAGTCAGCTTTGTGTCAAGCCGCCATTTTGATTCAACAAAGCACAGGCATTGAAAAAGGCTGAAATTCAGAACTCTAAACTATGGCACCCAACATCCAGGAGCTTGCCATCTGGATCTTGGAGCCTTGTGCTGTTTTCGATCTATTCACACATCGGTCCACTACTGACATCATCTTATAAAACAACGTTATGTAAATAGTTTTTTAATAAAATGTTTTACCCTGTTTCTTTGCTGGTGTGTTGTCTATATTTTTAATATTTGCATAGGGTTTGTCGTTATTTTGTGCGGTATGGGTGATGGAGCCGAGCTGTCTTGCAGTCCTCATGGTGTGGAGCTCAGTTCATCTCACTATTTTCGTATTTCTCATGAAGGGTTGTTCCTAATATTTCTATTTTAGCGAGGTCAAAAAGAGATCTAATTAGTGGCCTACTGATTTTGCTCGATTACTTTTATTATTTTACACGATTTTTCACTATCTGCAAAGACTAAACAGAGTATTGCGACTTTGTGCTTGTTTGTAAATAGAGAATGATCCAAAGAGAACCAATTCTAAAACAGTAAATGCTTGGACAACAATCAATCAAATGGAGAGACAAGGAGGCACGACGGATTACAACGGGGGTAAAGGCCTGCGTTAACTACCCTTCAGTATCTGCAAAGAGAGAGTACTACTAAGACAAAAGAGGGGAGGGGGGGGGGTGCAGCGTTCAAAGCACATCAGCGTGCATAAATACGAAAATGTTTTTATCTATCACGTACTTGACATTTTAAAGCTTTTCATATTTGCTATTAAAAAACCAATGAAATTCACAGAAAAAACCATAGGTTATAGTGGATATATAGTTAGAAATTTGCATTTAGAAAACCTTGAAAATTCAATGAAAAAACCATTGGTTTTAGGCCATATATAGTTAGGAATTAGCATTTACAAAACCTTATTTTACTCGCATAAAACCATTGAAATTCCATATATAGTTAGAAGCGCTAACTATATATCGCGCACCCGCAATCCACTGCTGATGATGTCACATATTACATCATTCATGACATGGTCAGTGACATCACTGATGACATCACTGATGACATCTCAAATGACATCACTGATGACAACTCAAATGACATCACTGATGACATCTCAAATGACATCACTGATGACATCACTGATGACAACTCAAATGACATCACTGATGACATCTCATTTGTCATCACTGATCACATCACTTATGTGATAATACAATGAACCTCTTCAGACTCTAATATAACCTTACATACACTCAGTATAAACAGACACTCACAGACTGTCACTCATCCATGGAGTTACTCACACACCTACTCAGTCATGCAAAGAATCAATCACACCTCCATTTCCTCAACTATAAAGTTATACACATCTTACTTATTCAAACATATAATAACACATATTTATTCTCTTATATAATCCCTGATACAAGCTCACAGTGATCGATACAGCCACTCACACATTCACTGGCTCTTATGTTCAGTTATTTATATCTGTCAACTCTCACATGTATTGTGTTTTACATACGTACTTACTTGCTCATGTAGCAATGAGAAATCCATTCACTCACCAACACACCCATGCATAGTCAACCGCCCATATAGCTGTTTCCACATGCACTCTTGAACTCATACTCCTAGTGAATCAACTGCTTACACATCTATGCACAGAGTCACGCACCTCCCAGCCACCCACACACACACTCAGCCTCCCATTCAAATACTTGGGCAACCAATCAATAACCCATATGGCCACTCTTATAGCTACTGATCAACACATGCAGCAGCTTACACAACAACAAACATACTGATGCACAAATTAAGACAGTTTAGTCACTAACCCATGCACTCAGTGAGACACATTTAATCACTCACTCATACAGTCAGTCATGCACCTACTAAATTCTTCATCCAGACACTTATACATCCACTCATTCTTCAATATGTGAAACATATTTTAACTTTACAGAAACATACAGTCACTGGGTGTTGTCATCAGTGATGTCATCAGTGATGTCATTTGAGATGTCATCAGTGATGCCATCAGTGATGTCACTGACCATGTCATGAATGATGTAATATGTGACATCATCAGCAGTGGATTGCGGGTGCGCGATATATAGTTAGCGCTTCTAACTATATATGGAATTTCAATGGTTTTATGCGAGTAAAATAAGGTTTTGTAAATGCTAATTCCTAACTATATATGGCCTAAAACCAATGGTTTTTTCATTGAATTTTCAAGGTTTTCTAAATGCAAATTTCTAACTATATATCCACTATAACCTATGGTTTTTTCTGTGAATATATATATATATATATATATATATATATATATATATATATATATATATATATATATATATATATATATATATATATATATATATTACCTACTGGCGGTCGCCAGTAGGTATATATAGTTAGGATTTTTTCCCTATGGGATTTTTGAAAATTCTATGTCTAATAACTTTGGCGTTTGTAAACGGAATCGGCTGAAATTTTCGGGAAAATGGCACATTTTGTTTCTGAGCAGCCCCTGAAAATTTGGGGGGTTCGTCACGGGGGGGCCGAGAAAAAAGGTGGGTCTCAAAACGCGTTTTTACCCATGTTAATTTCCATAGGGCGGTTGGCCTCACTTTTAGCTCGAACGGCTGAATGGATTTCCACGAAACTTGGCAAAATTGTAGGGACTGTTAGCCCGATGTGCCTTTGCTAGGTCTCAATATATGTGCTCCAGTGGATTTTGAGAAATTCACATTCAAAAAAAGATATATATCTGTGACAGCTCTCCGGGCTGCGCTCCGGTTCGCGTACTGGACGCGAAGCGGAACTTCGCGAAGCGAAGCTGATTGGCTCTTCGGTGTCTGTCAAAATTCTAAACAGTCCGGAGCGGCCGCCATCTTGTCTCTCTGTAGGATCGAGAGACAAGAGGAGGCCAAAACAAAGGGGGAAATTACCATAAGGGGGCATAGTAGATCCTCGTTGACCCCCTAGGTTTTATGTGGAGGTTTTAAAAGGGCCCAGCAGGGCAAAAAAAAAAATTGTTTTTTTTTTCGCGTGGTGAGCGGCCGGTTCGCGAACCGGAAAGCGTTCTGGGCAGCGTACTATAAGGAAAAAAGAATGATAGACTTTTCAAATACTGCATGTTAATTGATTGTTGGTTTTGTTGATTATTTTTTAATTTCTTTATTTTTTAAGCAATTTTTATTATTGTGATTGTGTTTCATAATTTAATAAACTTTCTAACATTTCACTGTCAGAAATGTCATTATTTTCATTGAATATATTTTCTAATCTCTGAGGGTGTAAAATGTCCTCATTTTTAAGGAGGTTATCTACTGCTTCCACACATTGCAGTAGTTCTTGGTCCCAAGTTTCATTCATAAATTCAATATCATTTGGATCATTGATTTCTTGGCTGCTCTCTTGCAGGACAGTTTGAAATTCAACTTTCTGTTCGCCTTCCATTTTGCCTGAAATTTGGATAAAAAAATATATATTAGTAGAGATAGGGCACTGTTGGGATTAATTTTAGATTGGCAATTTTTATCAGTGAATTTATCTTTTGGCAGTGTGTAGTATCAGAGTGGAAGTAGGAATATAAAAAAGTGTATGTGATTTAACGTAAGTAAATTCATAATTATAAAAGAGAAGCCTAACTCCATCCATAACTATAACAGAGAAGTCTATCTAAATCTATAACTACTACAGAGGGCTAGTATATAACTATCAGAAAAAGTTTACCATATTAATTTATAGTGCACAATATACTTCAGTTTTAAAAATAACAACTTACCTTTACAAACAAGTTGAAGTGTTTAGTGATAATTCAATTGAAATGTACAACAAGAAGTAGCAGTCAAAATGGCTGTGTTTCCTTCTCTTCCTTTATATATATTCAGGTATATAACCAATCAAATGTCAGGTAATAAAAGTAGAAAATGAAAGTAACATTTTCATTGGTTGTCAATTCCAACACTTCAGATGTGTTTTGTGAAGTAATTTACCTCACGGTATTTAGAAAGGTCTACAGGCTAAATGGCTAAATGGAATTTCAATCAAATTTGTGAAAATGAAAGGGATTGCTATGTAGTATGAGCTAATCTATATTTGGTGAGAGTGTCTCTAGTCGTTTTTCTGTAAATTACTTTCCCACCTTTTTTTTGGACCGCTTCCCGGAAAGCGGTCCGCGAACCAGCAGCGTTACGGGAGTCCACCATTTTGTGTTTCGGTCGAATTAAGATACAAGATGGAGGGCAAATAATGTTCAGAATGGGTAGAAGGGGGCACGGTACAAGTATCTTGACCCCCTAGGTTTTCTGAGGGTGGCTGAGGAGGCCCATATGTGCGGGAAAAAAACATTTTTTTTTTAAATTTTGTGCAGTTAGCTTCCGGTTCGCTTATTGGGTAGCGCTCCGGGGAGCGTAGTTTGTTGAAATTTAGAGAAAAAAATTAGAGTAAAATAATAATTGTGAGTGATCAGATGTAGGGTAGCTCTGAGAAGAGCTTTTGGGTTTATGGTACATTTTGGTACTTATAAGTAGGTACCAATGCACAGTCTTAAATTCAAAATGAAAATTCTGTTGCCCTCATCTGAGAAGTGAACTCCATCTCCTCTGTAGATATCTTGCATGCAGTAACGCAAGTTATTGTTGTACATGGAGCCCATTCCATGGTCTCTCATGTAAGCTGAAACAGATTTGTTTACATGCTTCCTCGACTTCTCAATTTGTGGACAAAATTGGTTGGACCACCTCCATTTCTGTCTTTGGCATATATTTGAATATACCAAGGCAGTTTGAGGAAAAAGTGCCATTAATTGCTCAAAGGTGTCCTTTAAAAGCATTTCCAGACCTACCCCAGTCAAAGTGCCCAAATCATTACCTCCACAGTGCACAATTAACAGGTCAGGTTTTGGCAAATGCATAAAGGTTTTCACCAATGTTATCAATTGGTGACATTTTATTCCTCTTTGGCCCAACCACTTAATTTCCACATCTTGAAAATTGAGGTTATGTTATAAATTTCTGTTCTCAGCATACCTTTGAGCCCAGTAGATCTAACTATGTCCAACAATCCAGACATAAAACATGGTGAGAGAAGGTTGTGCTGCAGTCAGATGAAGTGTGGTAATGAAAGGGCAGTTGAAACAGTAGGAGTTTGTAAAGAAAAAAAACTGTGGATTTCCGGTGCTAATGATTCATTAGCAGTGATTGGTGCATTTCCATTTCTGAAAACAGAAAGTTAGGGTGCATGGATGTGTTCTTTGAAAGATGTAATTTGAATGGTCAAGGAAAAAACATTTAATGAAAGATTGCACTGGATACGCAGTTCAATTGAAGTCTTTCAGGAGGTGGTTGCTAAGCAAAAAAGGCAGAGAGGGCAGAGGGGGAAGGGTTTTGATTTGAAAAAAGTGAGGGAAGAGTTATGATTGGCTAATATGAGAGATATGTGTAATGAATATCAGCATTTCTGTGCTTTCTATAGCTGCAGCCTCTGGAGTGCATCCTCTTTGTTCTGCTGAAGACAATTTGGTGTATTTCTGAGACTGTTTTGAAACTCAAAAAGTATTTGCTAAGGTGAGAAAAGATTTATTTAATTTAGATAGAGAATAGTATAATTTAAGGAGAAAATGATGAAGAAAGCTGAGTTTTTAAAATGTTGCTTTGTCTCAAGTGATATACAAATAGATTTTGTTTCTTTGAGAAATTGTAATTGCATATTCTGTGTAGAAATCTTGCATGCAGTAACGCAAGTTATTGTTGTACATGGAGCCCATTCCATGGTCTCTCATGTAAGCTGAAACAGATATGTTGTGTTTAAAAACGATTTTTGAAAACAATTACATTTCTGGATATGTTCTGCTAGAGCTTCATAGGTTGTTTGGGCCATATTTATAAGGCATTTGAGTGTCTCTGATGTTATTTTTCCCATTTTAATTGAAGAGCTTTCTCCATGGGGCAAGTTTCTTGTAAATATCCTCCCACCTGTGCTTGGCAAATTTAGATTTTGATTATGGGAGTTACATAGCCATGTTAAAAATGACCCAAAAATGGTGCAAGGGCAATCAAAAAAACGCTTTCATGTGTCTTAAGGACATTTTTAGTCATTTCCTCTTGAATGTAGGTATACAATTGATTTATATGTTGTGTTTAAAAACGATTTTTTGAAAACAATTACATTTCTGGATATGTACTGGTAGAGCTTCATAGGTTGTTTGGGCCATATTTATAAGGCATTTGAGTGTCTCTGATGTTATTTTTCCCATTTTAATTGAAGAGCTTTCTCCATGGGGCAAGTTTCTTGTAAATATGCTCCCATCTGTGCTTGGCAAATTTAGATTTTGATTATGGGAGTTACATAGCCATGTTAAAAATGACCCAAAAATGGTGCAAGGGCAATCAAAAAACGCTTTCATGTGTCTTAAGGACATTTTAAGTCAATGAGGAAACACAGGTGATGTAATTCTGAAATGAGGAAAAGAAACTCCACATTTTTCAATTACATCACTAGTGTTTCCTAAGTTTATGAATGACATTGTGCAGATGAAGTTTAGATCTGACCACAGATTCAAAAGAGGTCTGCCCTTTGTTCAAGAGTGAAGTGGACATGACTTACTTCATTGGTAGGCCTTCACATGTATTATCTCCTTTGTATTCTTCAACAAGCGAAAATCTCATCTGCAACCGTGTGTTGGCCTCAACTCAAACAAACAAAACAGGTGATGGACCGAATGTGGATCAATGTCACACATTCACCCCAGTCCAAAGATGTGGGCCCAAACAAACCTCTGGATAGGCCACACCTTATCGTCATCCTGAATCAATCATTTAAAATGTTAGGGAGAGATTTATGATAGGTGTATGCCTGTTTTGTACCACTGTGCGTCACTTTTGTGACGCAGTGGTGGTGCAAAAGATTTGCTATGTTAAATAATAAGTAGGGTGTAAAGTTTTTGATGACTGTTATTCATTTACTGTTTGGTAATCGTGGTTAATAATTTTTTTTTTATATTTTATCACAGATTCAACTGCAGATCATTTCAAAATTTGAAAATGCCAACTAAGAATCGAATTAGAAAGGCTAGAAAACGTCAAAGACAGCAAGTTCAGCTATTACTGCAGCAGTCCTCTCCCAAAAAAACTTGTCAAATCACCAAGAAAGCTCCGGGTAAGACCACGAAATCATTCATAAGAAATATGTGTAGTAAAAAAAGTATTTCTACAGAAAATGTTTCAGTCCAGAAAAAGAGAAGCAATTTAAACGGAAAGGAAAGACCAATCAAAAATGTTACTGCTAGAGTAAGAGATAACTCTGTGCATGATAGTAGAAGGAAACAACAGTTTAGGGACATTCGAAAACTAATGTTCCGCAACAGGATGATAGTTAATTTATTTAAAAATATTAAGAAAGGCCAACAGAAAGTGGCATTTTATAAGGAAAAGAAAAATGTAGAAAAAATTATTGATCATGCTTTCGAAATTAAGCGAAAGGTATTTATTTTGGTAATCAATAGAATTAGGAAACTAAACAAGGTAATTTCTGATTTTAAATCAAATAGTAGATGGAAGAGAGTAGTTAATCGAAGTAATTTTTGTGAAGTTTTTTCCGGAGAATGGATGCATAGTTCAAGTTGTGAGGCATTTTTTAATGAGGAGAGTTATTTTCAGGATAATGATTTGGTGCTTGCAGTTGACACCAGTGGTCGAGCTTATGAAGTGAAGGATGGTTGTCCAGTTGAAAAAGAAAAACTTGTGACAACAGAGATAGAAGAGGTGTTAGGTAATGAGGTTTTAGAAAGACGTCCTAAAGGTCCTGTGTACATTTGGAAGTGTAGTTCTATTTGCAGGGTGCGACAGGATTCCATCAATTTGCTTTGTGATTTTGTACGGACATTTAATAAGAAAAGTTTGAAGCAGAAAATGAAGTTGTTGCAAGAATTAGATCCTTGCAGAGTGAGAGAAGTGACAGGTTTGCGTGGTCATTCACTGGCTTGTCTTTCCAGGAGAGTATGCCAGAGTGTTTTTGATCATTTCAGGATGCTAGCAGTGCATCATAATAAAGTGAGGAAATTAGTCAGAATGTTGTATTATGCTAAGAGTCCAGCAATTATGCTTAAAGAATTATGTGCTGCTCTTTTGCATGGTTCTGAAATAGATGTCAAGAATATTTGTGAAGAAATTGAGTTTTGTTACTTTGGAAGTAAAGATGAGAATGTTCAAATTGACCTAGAAGTAGAGGGTAATGTTGAAGATAATGTACAGGTTTCCAGTACAGATAATTTTCAGAAGGAAATTGCCACGTTTCAGGTGAAATCAAGTGAGAGGCCTAATTTCACTTGTGTGTGTTGTCGACGCACTTAATATAAGAATCAGATTAAGTTAGTGGATTTATATGCAAAAAGTGAAAGGGAAAATAATAGTGAATGGAAGGATTTCGCAACATACTTGATGGTAGAAAATTGTTTTGATTTGGGATCGGATCAACGTGTGTGTACTTATTGTTGTAACAAATTAAACCAAAACCATATGCCTGCTAGGGCGGTTCATAATAACCTGGAATTGGTTGAGATTCCTTCTGAATTGAAGGATTTAAATACTTATGAATCTATTTTGATTCAAAGTATCCATCCCTTTCAGGCTATTGTAAGAATGGAGCCAAAGACAGGGAAGTTGCCTCCATCAGATTTACAGAGAGGAGTAAAGGGAAGAGTTGTTTATTTGCCTCTAGATTTGAACAAAAACATTAACACAATTGGAGTAGAAAAAGTGGAAGAGGAACCTCTGGTTATCTTAGTTAATGGGGTTCCGACAAAGAATAAGAAAATATGGCAAGATTTAGTGGATGTTAGGAAAGTCAAAAAGGCAACATTGTATTTGAAAAAAAATAATAAGTACTATAAGAATGTATATGTTGCAGAAGAGGAAGTAAGTGATGAAGATGATAGCAATTTGTGTGCTGGCCAAATTGAGAAAGTAGTAGCCTCTAAAAGTGAAGAAATATATGAACATTATAGTGTTCATCCTTTGCATTCCAAGGAAGTCATGGGGAATGCTATTGAGTTGTTTCAAATGAAACAAGCCAAAGGGAGTCCAATCAGTGTTTGGGAGGAAAGTTTGGAAGCTCGGTGTTTCCCACAGCTATTTCCAACAGGTCAAGGAGGAAGATATGATGAGCGACTACATCAATTCCTGCTTCTGAATACCGGACTTTACGTTTGTATCCAGAAGATCCTAGGTTTCGTTAATGCATTTCCAATTTGTTTCATCTCCTGTTTGAAAGCGATCTGTCTGGACTGTCATATGCAGTGAACCACATCTTGAAAAGTGGTATACAGATGCGAAACATCTCGGCAAGTGACTTTATGCATAAAGTCAATGTCCAAGACATTATTTTGGATTCTCACCTAATTAATCATCCTGGCGTGTCAGCGTGGTACTAATGATTACTGGTACCAACGTCATGGTGATTTAAAATGTATGCTGAGGAACTTAGGAACTCCGACATGGTTCCTCACTCTGAGCTGTGCCGAGTATGGCTGGGAAGACTTACTTGAATTTATACGAGAGGCAAATGGAACCATTGAAAACATTGAATTCAAGACACCCGGAGAACTGTGTTCTTTGGATCCAGTGAATGTATGCAGGTACTTCAATCATAGATTTGAAGCTTTGATGTCTTTCATCATGAATAAGAAGATTCCACCTCTTGGAGAGGTGTTGGATTTCTTCTGGAGAAAGGAGTACCAAGCAAGAGGTGCTCCTCATATACATATGCTGCTGTGGATCAAGGATGCACCTAAATTTGGAACAAATCCGGATGACTTAGTGATGAGTTTCATAGAACAGTATTCTACGTGTGCTGTTCCAAATGCAACGGAGAAGAAAAGCCTAAGAGAACAAGTTCTACGTTTCCAAAGCCATCGTTTTGGAAAGTACTGTCGTCGTAAATTCAGAAACAAGCACAAGTTCTACACCAAATGTCGTTTCAACTTTCCACGACCGGTGATTTCTAAAGGAAGAGTGAACAGTTTGATGTCTTCTCTGCGACATAATGTGACGAGGAAATCACCCAAAAATACATACAATTTGAAAAGGAACGAAGAGTCCAAGTACATCAACGACTACAACCCAGTGATTTTGTCCATGTGGAATGCTAACATGGATATACAGTTTGTGGCTGACAACTATATGGCTGTGGCTCGGTATGTGACATCTTACATCACCAAAAAAGAAAAGGCAGAATTGAAGGATAAGTGGGAGGACATTTCCCATGAAAAGAGCCTCAGTAAGAAGTTGTACAGTTTCAGTCTGAAGATGTTGTCGCATAGAGAAATTGGAGCTTACGAATGTTCTGACCGGTTGTCTTCAGCAAGTCTTTATGCCAAATCCAGGAGTATCGTTTGGGTGAGTCTTGGTCTTGCTGCAACTCGTAATCGAGTTCTGAAACCTGTGCGGGAAATTGAGTATTTGGCGGAAAAGGAGCCAAACAGTACCGACATTTTGAAGACCAACATGTTGGATACATATTATCCAAATCGAAGCAGTCACCTTGAGAATGTTTGTTTGTATGAGGTTCTACAAAATTACATATTCAAGAGGAACATCAAAGAAGATATTGAGAAAGGAGTGTATGCTGTAATTGGAAGTGAGGGATGTCTGGTCAAGCAAAGAAAATGCCAATTAGTAAACCATCGAAAATTGAGTGGCGAATCTCCAGAAAAAAAGGAGTTTTTCTATTTAGCACTTTTGCAACTTTTCAAGCCTTGGCGTGCAGAAGAGGAACTGCTTGGAGATTTCCTCTGTTACGAAGACTCTTTCACTGCCGCCAAGGAGACCATAGAATGTCCTGCTTTTCCCAAATATCAAGAAATGTTGACTTTGGAAATTGAGCAGGAAGCAACGATTGCAGCCGAGATTGCCAGAGACAGTTCTCAGGACAGTCAGAGTTCTGTTTCATTGAGTCAGGATCCACTAGGAGGACCTATTATCGAAATTGAAGCTGCCACTGCTATGAATGAAGTGGAAAGAGCCATGGCACAGGCTCAGGAGGATGCGGTTAACTTAGAAGACTTGGAAAAACAACTCAACGTTGAGCAGAGGAAAATATATGACGAAGTTACCAAGCAAATTGATCATGGATTAAGTCATGAGAAGAAAGAGTGCTCATGTACATCGTTGAAGCCTGTCCGACTGTACGTGAGTGGAGAAGCGGGAACTGGAAAAAGTTTCCTCATTAAAGCAATTTCTTGTTATTTGCAGGAAAGGACTGAGTCATCGCTGTCTTGTGTTGTTACCGCTCCAACTGGACTGGCAGCACATAACATTAAAGGTATTACTTTGCATCGTCTACTGATGCTGCCAGTGGAGCATGACAAAAAAATGCAATACCACAAGTTATCTGGAGATGCTTGTTGTGAAGTTTCAAGAGTCTTGAGGAAAATGAAACTTCTTATCATTGACGAAGTAAGCATGGTTTTCAATGTCATGCTTGCCTTTGTGCATTTGAGAATGCAAGAAGTTCTTAAAACTGAGTATGATGTGTTATTTGGTGGCAAACACATCATTGTTTTCGGAGATCTTCTGCAGCTGACACCAGTAAAAGGACAACCTGTGTTCAAAATACTCACGCATGAAGATACCAGGAAGTGCCTAGGGAGCATTGGCAATGTCAATATATGGTTAAACTTCAATTATGCTGAACTGCATGAAAATATGCGTCAGGCAAAGGATGAAGATTACAAGAATTTTCTACAAGATATTAGAATTGGAAAAGTGACCAAGCATGGGAAAGAAGCTTTAAATACACGATTACTGTCAAATTTATATCCAGAACAAGACGTTGTGCCTGAGAATATTTTTCAGAAAATTACTGAGAAGAAATCCGGAATATGTTTGATGCCAACTCTTGCAGAATGTGCCATCTTCAACAACAAAATGTTGCATTTAGAAAAGCAAGAGATTGTGAAACTTGAAGCTATTGACAGAATAGAGCATATGGGATCAACAATTATTTTGTCTGAGAATTTGAAATCACAATTGGATGCATTAGAGAAGACAATATCTAAAACAGCGGGTTTTGAAAAGACTTTGAATGTGTGTTTAAATTGCCGAATCATTTTGAGAAGGAATTTACATGTTGAAAGAGGTCTGGTAAATGGATCAATGGGTAATGTTGTTGATTTTGACAAATACAGAAGTAGAGATGGAATTGAATTTTTAAAAATTATATTTGATGGCATTGAGGAAGTACAGCTAATTGGTCGTTGTTCTGCTAGGTTTTTGCTTGTTAAAGACTTATATGTTCGCCATAAGCAGTTTCCTGTTTGCTTGGCATATGCAGTGACAATCCATAAATCGCAAGGTTTAAGTGTAGATAGTGCATTGGTGAATATTGGCAGTTCTGTGTTCAAGGAGGGTATGGCATATGTGGCATTGTCACGAGTTAGAACTTTATCGGGATTGTACTTGATTGACTGTGATGTGACAAACATTTGTGCGGATCTAGATTGTGTTAAGGAATACAATAGGTTAAGAAGAGAGTATGCGCCACATTTGCCTCAATATCCTTTGTTTGAGAAATGTGTGGTAGGCCGGAAACGAAGAAATATCAGTAATAGTAGGGAGGTTGTAGCAAAAAGCCCAAAAGTCGATGAACCGAAAATTGTAAGCAGAAAGAAAACGGATTCTGTTGAAGATGTTGTCAGTTTTCAATTTGAAAACAGTTCTGGTGTCAACTGCTATGCAAATGTAGTGGTTAATGTTCTCTTTTCACTAGAGACTTTAAAAGAACAGATTGTGTTCAATTCGGAACAAAGTTTATGCTGTTTGTTGAATTCTGTGTTAGAGAAATGTAGCACTGATCAAACAAAAGTAGAAAGTGTGTCTGAAGTTCGTTATCTGTTAGACGAATGTTCAGGTCAAACAGACTTCTCTGAAAATAATCAGCAGGATTGTCAGGAGTTTTTAATGTATATGCTTGATGTATTGCAAGATGAGGGTGTAGATGTAGATCACCTGTTTGGGCTTTCTTATCAATGGCAGCATGACTGCGAGAACTGTAGGGTATCAAGTACATCTAGTGTAGACTCAGAAAGATTTATATATTTAACTTTGCCAGACAGTAAATCAGTGTCCTTTAAAAAGCTAATAAAAGCAGCTGATCACAACATGGAGTGTAGCCAATGTAAATCTGAAATGATGTCAACATTATTTATACGAAGATATGGCCAGTATGTCATTTTAATGTTCCAACGATGTAGGCCTGATGGAACAAAATTGACAACTTTAATAAAAAATGTTGTTGCTTCGCAGTTGTCAATATCAGGAAGGACTTTTGTAACTGTAGCAATAATCTATCATGACGGTCCTTCAACAACATCAGGACATTACACAGCTTATTTAAAGTCTAGAAACGGCTGGTCATTCTGCAACGATTCTGTTATAACTTTCAAAAAAAAATTGCCGTATGACCTTAAAAATTCTTACCTGGTGTTTTTAAAACCAAAATTTTAGGGAAAGAATCTCGGGATGTGCTCTGAGGAATTTCAAGAGGTTCATGGAGTAGAGGGAATGTAAGTCTGCAATGCTGTCTAGATTATTGGTCCAAAATTTTGATTATAATGTCATTTTAAAAATCCAACTATATAAACCTGATGCAAGTAAGTCTGCTTCATAGTAAGCAGTATCAGTGTGATAGGAAAAGTAGAACATGAGTGAGCAAGAAGAGTAAGATATTAGTAGTCCAGGATTGTGAAAGTAATCTTAAACGTTTTCTTTCTGAAAGTTGCGAAAATAGAAAATGACGGGATTTGGTTACAAGAATTCCAAAAGTTGTAAATCGCTCTAACATGATTTGGCAATGTGGAAACATGTATGTAACATATTTTTCAAAACGATGGAGGTTTTCTTTCAGAAAGTGGCGGGCTGAAAATATTAATAGCACAAAGGAGTGTAAGCTATTCATAGGACATCCTTCGACGTCATGGAAAGTAAGTTAATTTTTATGAGTTTTGAATTCAGATTTCTTATGCTGTATGGGTTTTTTTTTTTATGTTTGAAAGCTTTATTAGAGTAAAATCAGATATTACAATAAGGTGACATCAGTAAAATATAAGAAAAAGTTAAAGATTGGAATAAAATAAACATAGGTAACCAATATCACAGTGAAAAAACCAAGCATTTTAAAGTATTTTACGGGGGGGAGGAGGGGGAGGTAAATAAAAAAAAAAAAACAAAAAAACATGGTAATAGGAAAGGAATGAGTAAAAACTAGAGAATTCAATACATGTCAGTCAAAAGAGTACAGTAAAATACACAATATTTAGCGACTATTTGAAATAAGAACCTTTAGCGAAAAGGAAACAAGTATAAAACTAAAAAGAAAAATCACAACAGTGAAATTGAAATATCATAAACTACAGGCAAGAGTACATGTGTTCAAGGGGGTTTGAAATTATCCGAGGAAACTGGAGAATATGTCTTTTTGGCAGATTGATCTAAATATAAAGTGAGAGGTAACCAGTAAAGTTCAACATTTCGGGAGGGTTTGCAGGAAGAAGCAAAGGCAACATCAAGTCTATGTGATTGACATACTAGATTCCACCAACAATTTAGAGACAAATTGTTCAAGGATTTCCAGTTAGAGACAATGTGTTGTAATGCAAGGGCTAACATAAGGTCAAAAAGGCCGTGAGAGTGTGGAGGGAGATCCAGATCATCTGAAAGGCTACCCAGAAACACAATGGAAGTGGAAAAATGAGTAGAAATGGTGAAAATACGGGAAAGGCGAGAGAATATCTGAGTCCAAAAAATGCGAACTGATGGACAAAGGAAGAAAAGATGTAAAAGATCTGCATTGGGAGCATTACAGGTCCAGCAAGTAGGAATAGAATTGGAGTGAAAGCGAGATATAGAAAGAGGAGAAAGGTAGAGTCTGTGATAGAAGAAAAATAGGGATTGAGTAAGAGAGGCAGTGCGGGAAATCTTCAAAGATCTGGACCATATTTTGTCCCAAAGAGAAGTTGACCATAAAGAACCCAAATCCTCCTCCCAAGACAATTCTAATTTCGATTTAAGACGGTCTGGGTCAGGGGCTGAGAAATAGCGATAAATAAGGGAAGCTTTAGGAACAGTAGAGAGGACGGTAAGTAGAGCGGGAGGTGAGGCTGGTAGGCTCTCAGACGGAAGAGAATAATAACGATCTAAAATGGTTTCCATAAGGATGAGGAATTTCTTTGCAAAAGAAGAAGGGCAGCGGAATTGAGATTGGAGTTGAGGAAACGAACAGGGGGATGAGCCATCAAACAGATGACGTACCCAGATGATACCTTTCGCTCTCCATGAGGGCCATGCGATAGGTCTGTTATTTATTAATATGAGTGAGTTATACCATATAGGTAATAGTAGGAAGGATTCCTGAGTGACCGGAGTAGAGGAGACTAAAGGCCGTAGAAGAGAAGAGGTATGTTTGAATAAAAGGGGGTTAAGACATGGGGCTTTAGAAGTGAAGCGGATAACCTCTTGTAAAGAGTAAGGAAGTAATAACTCCTGTTCGACAGAAAGCCAAAGGGGAGAAAAGGGTGAGGTTTCCTGAGAAAGCCAGCGGGAAGCTTGTCGAAGTGAGAAAGACTTGTGATAAAGGCGAAAGTCTGGAAAGTTGGTTCCACCATTGAGTTTAGATTTGCGGAGGCGTAAGAGAGAAATACGAGCCTTTTTCTGTTTCCAGAGAAATTTGGACAAAACCGAATCAATGCGGCGGAAATATGAAATAGGGATACGAATTGGAAGCATGGATAATAAATAGATCAAAATTGGGGCAATCATCATCCTAATGGAGTCAAGACGACCCCACCAGGAGAGAAACAGAGGATTCCAAGAAGCGAGTAGTGATTCTATTCTAGAGATGACTGCATTCATGTTAAGTTGAATAGAAGAGGAAATAGAGTTAGAAAAAAGAACACCAAGATATTTAATTTTCTTAGAATTCCAAGCAAAGCCGGTAGCCGTAAAGAAGTGGGGAAGGCAAAATTTGGTTAACGGAAGAATTTCTGTTTTGTCAGAATTTATTTTATAACCTGAGACCAAAGAGAATTTCTGAAATTCACTTAATAAAGAGAGAATAGAGGTGGCCGGATCTGAAATAAATAAAAGGATATCGTCAGCATATGCAGATAATTTAAGATGATGAGCACCATAAGGGAATCCGGAAATGGAGGGATTGTTACGTATAGAGGTGAGGAAGGGTTCAAGCGCCAGAATAAATAAAAGAGGTGACAAAGGACAACCTTGACGGACTCCACGTTGAAGCGTGAATGGGGAAGTGAGTTGACCATTAACGAGAACAGAGGCTTTGGGCGAAGAGTATAGCAAAGAAATATAAGATATAAATTTAGGGTGGAAGCCATGCCATTTTAAGGAAGCCATGAGAAAGGACCAGTCAACCCGATCAAAGGCTTTCTCAGCATCGACTGAGATGGCGGCAATGGGAATTGATAGTGAGGGGGCTTTACTTAACACATTAAGGAAGAGTCTGGAATTATCTGAAGTAAGGCGGCCTTTAACAAATCCACATTGTTCTTTCCCTATGAGATGAGGTAAGAGCGGGTCAAGGCGGAGAGCTAATAATTTTGCAAAAATCTTATAGTCCACATTAACTAAAGATATAGGTCGATAATTTTTACAAAACTTAGGGTCCCTACCGTCTTTAGGGATAAGGCATATGGTAGCGTCCTGAAATGAGCCTTGGGCCGACCCAGTAGAGCAAAAAGATTGAAAAAGAAATAGAAGTTTAGGTAAAAGGAGATCCGAAAAATGTAGGTAAAATTCAACTGGAAAGCCGTCAGGTCCTGGAGTCTTGCCTTTAGTGAGGGAGGATAAAGCAGTGGACAGCTCCGAAATAGTGAGATCAGTATCAATGGCCGAAAAATTAAGGTGGGAGGTATCTGGTTGAGGTAGGTTATCAAAATAAGATTGAAGGAGGTCTGGGGTGGGAGGGTTCTCAGGTGTATATAAAGATTCATAAAAAGAATGAAATTGTTCCAGGCTGTATGGGTTTTTTTAAACACAATCATTTTGATTGTGTTTTTTTTTCCCCGCTGTTACATGATGAATACCTTCAAGTCACTGTTTTAGTGAAATTTGATACATTCTGAGAACAGCAAAAATAAACCATTTAACATGTATAATTAATGTTCTACTTTTTGTACTTATGATATACATTTAGAAATGTGAGGTAGATATGGAGAAACTGAGGCTTCTGTAAGTGTCAAAGTTAATGCTTACAGTGCTGCACTTCTGGGTACTGTTTTTTTTTTAAACCTGAATAGGCCTCACCTCAAACAAACCTCTTGAAAGGACACATCTTATTTGCATCCTGAAAAAATCATTTAAAATGTTAGAGACAATTTTATGATAGCTTTACATCTCTTTTGCGCTGCCATTGCATCACTATTGTGAGACATCAGCAGTGCAAAAGATGCACCATGTTCCAAAATAGGCCTCACTTCATCAGCATTAAGATACTGTTTGTTTAAAATATATATCTTTAGGACTGTGTAGGGGACGTAGAGAAGCAGAGGCTTCTGTAAATGTCAAAGTTGTTGAAAAACTGTTTGTTCTTGAACCTTTTCCCTTGTCTTTTTTAATTTTTAAATACATGTTTTAATATTTTTGAAATGTTTGTTCTCTCTTTCACAGATTGAAAGTATGAAAAAAGAATTGAAAAAGTTAACAAGAATTATAAGGTAAATGTTTTCTACTCTTTTCGTTACATTTCAATCACATTCACCTACTATAGGGCTTCAGACTATAGAGCTTTAAACAAAGATTATTTAAATGTGCAAATTTGGAGCTGTGCCCGTAGGTTTTGGTTCAATACACAAGTGCATTGACCTAAAATGCGTGTGCATATTACCAAATCGCCGTCTGTTTCCTCAGGCGTACTCCTCCCACACATTTGAAGTGAAGTTTAGCTTCACTATAAACGCCCCGGCTGCTTTACCTCCCCGCTTCGTCCCCTCTCCTGTCTGCCGTGTGCATTTCTCCTCTCCCCCCTCACAGTAACGTCACTGAAACACGCAACGCCATTCACACACGCAACGCCATTCACACACGCAACGCCACTCACACACACAACGCCACTCACACACACAACGTCACTCACACACACTACGCCATTCACACACGCAATTCATCCACGCAATGCCACTAATCCACGCAATACCACTCATCCTCGCAACAGCAATAATCCACACAACGCCAATTATCCACGCAATGCCTCTCATCCACACAACGCCACTCATCCATTTGCAAAACCAAAAGAACAAACTCTTCTATTGTGAAACCTATTGCATTTTCAATGCTTGATTCTTTCACTTCCTTATGTGTTTTGTTTTCCACAATTATATCCTCTTCCTTCTTTTCTTAGGTAAATAAATCTATTAAACACCATTTCTGGTTTAGTCCCTATAGCTGTCTTTCTTTTAACATTACTCTCTGTTTTCTTCTCTTGTACTTACTCCTTTATTTTTTTTTTTTTAAATTGGGGTTAGCTCCCGGTTCGCGAACAAACCGGAAAGCGAACTAAAAAAAAACAGCTTGCCAGAGTGTTACACTTTCTAGCAATTTTTGTAAAAAGGGGAGGTAGTTCTGAAAAGAACTTTTTAAAAAAAATTTTTGTTTTATATTTTTTTTTTCTTTTTTGAACATCATTTGTTTTTTTTGTATTTTTTGAACACTTTTTTGTTTTTTTTGTTTTTTTTCAAAGGGAAAGAACAAAAAGAGGCATTGAAAAGGACTCAACAGGAGCAAAAAAAAAAATTAAAACTTGAGGCGTTTAGAGCATCGCTGTTTCTCAAATGCTAAATTAATTAATTTCACACTCATATTTGCGCATGAAATTAAAGTGCCACAATATAAGCAAGTAAGCTTCATATGGACACATTTTTTTTGAATATTTGGCACTGTTTCGCTTGCCTCTGCAACTGTGAGAGAAATATCAGTAGATGTTCTGGCCACCGAAGTTGGGGGGTTCTCTTGTAGTTCACGCATAATTTAATGGATGCCACCTCTGCATATGTCGGTGCATCGTGTAGTTTCCATAGCTGTACTTTTTATCAGTGCCCCTGGATAATTTATCTTGGCATATAAGGCACGTAGCATAGCGTGCATTGACTTTTTTCTCTCCTGGTGGAATGGAAAAAAATTGCCAGATAAAGCTATTTTTGTGATGAGATACCCGGGGTAACTCTTTGACAAATCGTGGTGCCTCTTCTTCCTCTCCCTCTTCTGGATCCTCTTCCTCCTCTGGGTTTCCAAGAAACTGTGCAGGTGGTCCTCTCTTCCTATGAGGAGATGGTGGTGGTGGTGGTGGGGGTGCACCAGCTGAAGCTACTATTGAAGCCATTTTTTAATCAGAGCAAATGATCAGGTCTTCCTTTCTCAAAGTTGAAAGTCAGAGTGAGAAAAAAGGTGGGGGCTTTCATCATTTGGGAAAAAAATAGTTCTAAACCAATGAAAAGTGTTATTTTTAGGTCACATGACCTAGTCTTACATCATTAGGAAACCAAAAGTGAAATGAACCAATGAAAACTTTAATAAACAAGTCACATGACCTGTTCCGCTCACGTTACGCGATGCGCGCCGCGCCCCGGATCGCTTCCGGTTCGCGGTCCGGAGCATTTCCGGGAGCGCTAACGCGGCGCGTCATAAGACGCATTACGCGACAACGTGATATGTCGCGTTTCCGCGATGCGTCACGATGTTGATTTCTGATGCGGTAGTTGCGCAAACGGAGCGTTTACCGGTTAGCGGACCGGGTCGCGGCATCAAATTGAGCTAACGGAAAGCTTCCCGGTTCGCGAACCAGGAGCGAACCCAAAAAAGACATTTTACAGCTACAGATATTAGCTTTTAAAAAACCATTGAAATTCACTGAAAAAAACCATAGGTTATAGACCATATATAGTTAGGAATTAGCATTTACAAAACCATATTTTACTCACACAAAACCATTGAAATTTCATATATAGTTAGTTGCCCTAACTATATATCGCGCACCCGCAATCCACTGCTGATGATGTCACATATTACATCATTCATGACATGGTCAGTGACATCACTGATGACATCACTGATGACATCTCAAATGACATCACTGATGACATCACTGATGACAACATCCAGTGACTATGTGTTTCTGTAAAGTTAAAATATGTCTTACATATTGAAGAATGAGTGGATGTATAAGTGTCTGGATGAAGGATTTAGTAGGTGCATGACTGACTGTATGAGTGAGTGATTAAATGTGTCTCACTGAGGGCATGAGTTAGTGACTAAACTGTCTTAATTTGTACATCATTATGTCTGTTGTTCTGTAAACTGCTGCATGTGTTGATCAGGAGCTATTTGAGTAACTATATGGGTTATTGGTTGGTTTCCCAAGTATTTGTATGGGAGACTGGATGTGTGTGTGGGTGGCTGGGAGGTGTATGACTTTGTGCATAGATGTGTGAGCAGTTGATTCACTAGATGTATGGGTTCAAAAGTGCATGTGGAAACAGCTGTATCGGCGGTTGACTGTGTGCATGAGTGTATTGGTGAGTGAATGGATATCTCAGTGCTACATGTCAAAGTAAGTACATATGTAAATAAAACACAGTACATGTGAGAGTTGACATATATAAATAACTGTGCATATTATATATATCATTGTGAGCTTGTATCAGGGATTGTATAAGAGAGTAAATATGTGTTAGTATATGTTTGAATAAGTAAGGTGTGTATAACTGTATAGTTGAGGAAATGGAGGTGTGATTGATTCTTTGCATGATTGACTAGGTGTGTGAATAACTCCATGGATGAGTGACAGTCTGTGAGTGTCTGTTTACACTGAGTGTATCTAAGGTTATATTAGAGTCTGAAGAGGTTCATCGTATTATCACATGAATGATGTCATCAGTGATGTGATCAGTAATGTCAAATGAGATGTCATCAGTGATGTCATCAGTGATGTCATTTGAGATGTCATCAGTGATGTCATCAGTGATGTCACTGACCATGTCATGAATGATGTAATATGTGACATCATCAGCAGTGGATTGCGGGTGCGCGATATATAGTTAGGGCAACTAACTATATATGAAATTTCAATGGTTTTGTGTGAGTAAAATATGGTTTTGTAAATGCTAATTCCTAACTATATATGGTCTATAACCTATGGTTTTTTCAGTGAATATATAAGTGAGGAGTTCCAGAAGTGCTACTTTCACGGACTACCGGTAGGACGTGCTTTTGAGTGTGCTTGTTGTTTCTATTGCCCGAGAACACCATGTCCGCGGACACGTTAAGGGGGCGCATGGAGGCGTCTAAGGGAATGTTCACGGACCCCCCGGCTGGGGAGTCCGTCGTGCGTCCCAGTTCCATTGCTGCACCGGAGCATTGTCCCGGGCTAAAAGAACTGTTTAAAAAACTGGAGAAATGTAGCAAAAGTGAGCAGTCGAAGTGGTGGGAGCACACATCGCTGTCGGGTTACCTAGAAGTGGGACGGGTGCCAAGGGGCCTGCGAATCTTATTAGCCCCATCATATGAGAAACCGGACCCCCAAATGTTAACCGACTGGGCGCAGTGCAACTTAGAAAATTCGAAACGCTTGATGGGGATCCTGATACAATACGCTGAAAGCGATAGGGTCAAATTGTTGGAAGAAATCGACACCATTAACGCTGAAATTGGTAAATTTCCCCCATCTGCCGAGATAACTAAGTATAGAGAAGAAATGGCAGTAAGGCTCAAACGCGAGGAGGAAATTATAAAGAAGAGGAAGGCATACAAGTTCCAGCGTGACCGGCTGGACTACGAAAATGGCCAAATCTTCACGTTTGCCAAACGATATGATAAAATCAAGCAGCGCCATGGTAAAGAACTTTCCAAAACTGCCGCCACCACTAACGCTGACAAAAACGCAATTTCAACAACACGACAAGATGAAGTATCTTCTGTCTCTGGTGAGAGTTCACAATATGAGAGTGAGTCTGAAACGGAAATCAGACGTCAACAAATGTCGGGGTTTTGCAAATTTACCCCAGGGGAAGAAATGGAGATGGTAACCCAAGACCGAAAACTTACCCTCCGCTCTGGGACACAATCGGCCGGCGCCAGCGCAAAAATAGGAAACGCGCAGAAAGGCGGGCCTGCAACAAACGCCGCAAATGCAACTGGCAAACCGCGAAAACAGCGCGCGAAAAAGCAGTGGAACAAACCACCGGTAGCCCAACAACAGTAGCTACCCTTGAACCTCCACATGTAAACTCGCAGGCGGTTATCAACCTTTCAGATGTGAACCTTTCACCTGAGGAAATTTCTATACTCTCGCTGGGATTATCGTATAGTCCAAAAGCCAACTTTGACTATGCAACCACAAAAATTGATGTTTTTAAGTTTGTCCGAAAGCTGAAGTTACGAAAACACTTCGCATCCCGGACTAGCTCCAGCGGGAATCTTGCAAATATCAGTGAGGTGACTGTACCTACCACCAATCTAACTGGTAATGAGGCTGATACTACCGTGTTGGGTGCAGCATTAACGCAAGAACTTTTGGAACTGCATCAAGTTGAATTTGGTACCAATACCGAGAGTCAAGAGGCACTGGGGGGCGAACCATTGCCAATACCTTGTGCAACTAATTTCAAATTAAAATCGAAATTTTGCCCTCTGATGCTTAAGGATAGTATAGATATCTTCCATGATCGTGTTGTTTCACAACTCAAGGAACTACAAATCAGAACTGCAAACCAAACCAAACGATATGACCACAGAGACAAGGAATACCATATGTTAATCAAAAAATTGAAAGCCAACAAGAACCTGGTGATTAGACAATCAGACAAAGGGGGCAACGTGGTCCTTTGGCCACGTAAAATGTACCTAGAGGAAGCCCATAAACAACTCAACGACAAGGAGTGTTATCGTCGTATCTCCATACAAGAGGCATCTAATTCGAGGAACGTTATTTACCTCAAATTATCCGCTTGGAGAAGCAAGGGCCTCATCACAATGGATGAATATAAGTTCCTGAAAAAAGACCATCCGGTGACTCCGGTGATATATTTCATCCCTAAGGTGCACAAAAGCATACATAAACCCCCTGGCAGGCCCATAATATCTGCTTGCAACAGTTTACTGGAAAATATGAGCAGGTACATTGACTTTTTTCTCCAGGAACATGTGAAGGGCCTACCGTCTTTTCTTCTTGATACCAGTGACTTGTTGAGTAAGATTCAAGACTTTATTTGGAGCCCCAATTATATTCTTGTATCAATGGATGTAACCTCGCTGTATACCAGCATATTTCACATTGATGGTTTGAGGGCTGTGCAGCATTTCTTGGAAAAACGCAATCAGGGTTTCCATGATCACTCTAAAATGTTGCTAGATATGATTAATATATGTCTTGAGAACAACATCTTTCTTTTTGCCAATCAGTTGTTTATCCAGACCAGGGGAGTGGCAATGGGGGCCTGCTTCTCTCCCAGTTACGCCTGTCTTCACATGGGGTACTGGGAGGAGCAGGTCCTGATGAAGCAATATGCCACCGTCATGAACACCAAAGTTAAGCTTTGGTTAAGGTACATAGATGACCTGGTTTTCATATGGGATGGATCTGAGTCAGAGGTAACCTTGTTTATAGAGGAATTGAATAACAACAACCTGAACATACAATTCACCAATACTGTGAGTAAAGAATCCATTGTCTTCCTAGATGTGGAACTATATGTTTGTGACAAAAAATTGCATACTAGACTATTCCGTAAACCAACGGCAGGAAACACATTGCTACATGCTGGAAGTCATCACCCAGCACACCTGATACGCAGCATCCCTTATGGGGAGATGCTGCGTATCAGACGAATTTGTAGCAGGGAGGATGAATGCCGACTGGCACAATTAGCATGCAGGGCCAGATTTGTTGAGCGGGGCTATAAAACAGAGACGATAGATAAAGCCACTATTAGAGCTAATAGGATGGATAGAATTGCACTCCTGGGCTCAGGAAAGGCGCAAACTGATTCTGTAACTGACAACACCAACAGTGAGACCAGACTGATTATGGCGTACAATAAACAACATAAATGTATCCATAAAATAATCAAGGACAACTGGTCTTTAGTCTCCTGTGATCCTGTAATAGGACCACTTATCAGCAGAAAGCCTAGCATTACCTATCGCAAAGCACACTCCATGAAAGATAGTCTAGTATCAAGCAGTCCTGAAGTGGTTTCTGGCACATGGCTAAGTGACAGTAAAGGCTTTAAAAGATGCTCAAGCTGCAAAGCTTGCAAGCACGGCATCAGTAAGACTGAGGTATCCACTCCTCTCTCACCCTTTCCAATAAAAATCCAACAACAACTAAATTGCAAGTCAGAATTTGTTGTATATGTCTTGGAGTGCCCATGTGGCTTAAGATATGTTGGCAGTACTAGGCCACAAGTACATAAGCGCATACTTCAACATCTGCGAGCGATTACTCACGCAGATCAGGCTTACCCAGTAGCCAGGCACTTCGAGAGTATCCATGGAAAGGATGCGTCTTTACTGAAATATTTTGCGATAGACTGTGTTCCTCCCCAAAGGAGAGGCGGTGATAGGGAGTCACTTTTAAGAAAACTGGAGACTCGCTATATAATCCTTTTAGATTCTAAGGTACCGTCTGGTCTTAAAACAGGGGAGGATTGCCACACCTATCTATGATTCTGTTCTTTAATATGCAAGACCTGTTAAATGTGCCATCTATGAAAATGTTAGTTGAGTTGTTTAAGAAAAGTAACTGCATCTCTAGTTATTGCATTCTCATTAGAAACTGTGGATTTTTCATTCTGCACTGATACACCTTATTCCCTTTTTCCCTCCATGACCTACTGATATAATTTTTCAATGTTGATTTTTAATTGATTATCATGCACTTGGTAGCACTTTTCATGCCATCACCTATGTTGCACATTAAGCCAATTTTGCACAATACCGAGTATATATCTCAGGCCATGGGATTTGCCCACTGGGGCATCATTGCACTTTAGGTTTGATCCGTGATAATGTATACAAGGATCAAATGTGTAGATATATGAATTACTATATTAATATTTTAGTTATATTTTATATGTATATAACTATTTATGAGCTTTTAACTTTTATATCAAATTTTAAAAGTTTATATTACCTGTGCCTGAGTGTGTAATTGTATTTAGACATGTATTTTTTGTACTCTAATAATGTGCAGAGTTTTACAGTGTATCCAATAATTATGCTGTTTTTTATTGTGTAACATATATAATATACAGGCATTCATGCCGCGATTATTTGTTGTGGAAAGTTTAGAAACATTGATAGTATTTTTTCTGTTTCTAACCCACGTGATGGCACATTGCACTTTAAAAGGGTGATCAGCCCTCGTGACGTTGTCATGTGATCAAGGCTATCTCTAGCCGAAACGCGTCATGGCGGACTGGTGCGGGCTAAAATACTAAAATAAAAATATTTGCACCAAACTACGGGTCTTGCTGGTTCCTGTGTCTTCAGATCGGCTGAATGCTGTGAGTTGTCTAAGGAGCGCCACGTACCTCATATATATATATATATATATATATATTACCTACTGGCGGTCGCCAGTAGGTATATATAGTTAGGATTTTTTCTCTATGGAACTTTTGAAAATTCTATGTCTAATAACTTTGGCGTTTGTGGACGGAATCGGCTGAAATTTTCAGGCAAATGGCACATTTTGTTTCTGAGCAGCTCCTAAAAATTTGGGGGGGTTTCGTCAAGGGGGGGCAGAGAAAAAAGGGGGGTCCCAAAATGCATTTTTAACATTGAGTTTTCCATAGGTCGTTTGGCCTCACTTTTAGCTCGAACGGCTGAATGGATTTGCACGAAACTTTGCAAAATTGTAGGGATTGTTAGCCCGATGTGCCTTTGCTGGGTCTCAATATATGTGCTACAGTGGATTTTGAGAAATTAACGTTTAAAAAAACAGATATATCTGTGACAGCGTCGCGGGTAGCGCTCCGGTTCGCGAACTTTTCGCGTAACGGAGCTTTGCGAAGCGAAGCTGATTGGCTCTCCGGTGTCTGTCAACATTCTAAACAGTCCGGAGCGGCCGCCATCTTGTCTCTCGATAAAATCGAGAGACAAGAAGAGGAGAAAAACAAAGGGGGAATTTAATGAAAGGGGGCAAGGTAGACCCTTCTTGACCCCCTAGGAATGATGTTGGAATTATTAAAGGGTCCCATGGGGCAAATAAAAAAAAAATTATTTTTTTGCGGTAGAAGCGCTTTCCGGTTCGCGAACCGGGTAGCGAATCGGGACGCGAAACGGGAATTCGCCATTTTGTGTTTCGTTTTAATTAAATTACAAGATGGAGGAAAAACAATGTGAGAAATGGATATAAGGGGGTACGGGAAACGTATTCTGACCCCCTATGTTTTCTGAGGGTGGCTGAGGATGCTCATATATGTTGATACTTGTCTTCCAACGGCTGCGCGTGTGCGTTTTTTTTTTTGTTTTTCTTGCTGCGCGACGTCTGTTAATGTTTGATTCGAAGGAAATCAGGAAGTGTTGACCGCCATTTTGACACTGCGAGTAAATATATTGTTAAAAATAATTGTTATAATTTAATCCGTATTGATAAACATTGTCTGCGCAATCTTGCTTTTTTTCCAATGCCACACTTTTGTCGTGCATGGCAGCCATTTTAGATGCCTTGACCAGACCCACTCTATGCACGCCGCCGATCGTGACGTCTGTTAACGTTCGATTCGAAGGAAATCAGGAAGTGTTGACCGCCATTTTGACACTGCGAGTAAATATATTGTTAAAAATAATTGTTATAATTTAATCCGTATTGATAAACATTGTCTGCGTATTCTTGCTTTTTTTCCTATGCCACACTTTTGTCGTGCACGGCAGCCATTTATATGCCTTGACCAGACCCACTCTCTGCACGCCGTCGATCCTCAGCATGGCTCCCCACCCTCGCAAGCATCTCCCCCACGCACTGGTCACCCCTGCTCTCTGTCTTATGCATGGGCCATAAACCTCCCCCCATCTGCGCTGCTCTTCCCTGAGAATCACACCCTGTGCCCGCCCGACACCTCCCTTTCACCCTATTCACTACCGCACCCTCTGACACTCCTCTTCCTTTGTGTCTGATTGTCCAGGCCGGTCCCAGGCTATCACCTAGTCCTGCGGATGTAGTTTATGGCCCCAACTGTAAAGAATCAGCCCTCTTCAAAGGAGTTACAGAAGATCAAGGCCCACACCACATGAGATCCGTCACACCACACGCGTTCCTACTATCTGATAACGATCCTGTATTGTGATTGGGGAGGGGATTCTCACTGCAAGGGTGTGTGGGACCGAGCCTGAAGCGGAAGATTCCAGGGATGCCTTTTTGTACATCAAAGTCTTCACAATTATGTGTCACATTAAAAATATATAGCACTCCAACAAAGTAGTAGGATTATAACACTTTAATAACTTATAAATATATACAACGCATCAAAAACAGTAAACACGTTAAAAAATTTTTTTTTAAACAAAAGCAGCAATGGTCAGTAGCGGTCTGTTGTGCGAATAGTCCGATGGCAGCACAACGCGCCGAGATCTGGACGGCACCCAGGTGATGTCCTTTACTTGCCGCACTAGTCTTGGCATCCTACAATGCTGCACCGAAAAACGGTGTGGGGCGCACCGGGGGGGGGGAAGTGGGGGAGGCGGCGTGAATGGGCCTCCCTAGGTGGAGGCTCGTCTGCTGTAGTTGGGCGCCCCTTTAACGTTTCACTTGCCATTCAGCGGTTTTCCGCCCGCTTTTGCTGCACTGTGCCTCGTCAGTAGCGGTCTGTTGTGCGAATAGTCCGAAGGCAGCAAAACGTGCCGAGATCTGGACGGCACCCAGGTGATGTCCTTTACTTGCAGCACTGGTCTTGGCATCCTACAATGCTGCACCGAAAAACGGCGTGGGGCGCCCCGGGGGTGCGGGGGGAGGCGGCGTGAACAGGCCTCCCCAGGTGGAGGCTCGTCTGCTGTAGTGGGGCGCCCTTTTACCGTTTCAGTCACCAATCAGCAGTTTTCCGTCCACTTTTGCTGCACTGTGCCTCATCCACCATTCAGCTGTTTACCGCCCGCTCTTGCGGCTACAGCGGCTCGTCCACCATCCAGTAGAATTGCGCCCACTCTTGCTGGCTGCTACAGGACTCTTAAAATGGCGGCCGGCTCTTCGGATTTGGGCCTGGCCCACTAAAATGGCCCTGGGACACATTTGAACTCGGACATTTGCCTGATAGGGCTTGGGCCCCATTCTCGAAAGCGTCCCCTCAGCCTTGAAGATTCTACAAAAGTCATCGGGGCCCCTGACTCCCGCAGGCTTCCGGTGCGGAGCTGCTGCCATGATTGCTTGCGGAATGGCCATGACGGAGCTATGAGATGGTGGTGCTCTCATGCTGATGCCAGCTTCAGTCTGAAACATCCAGAAACACTGTAGACTATCAATTCGATGAGTTCCGGTGGAGCCCCAACGTGACCCGGTAGGGAAGAACTTGCCCTCCCCTTTTTTGAGTGATGGTTCTTGTTGCCTGTCCCCTCTGTTGTCATCTAACTGAACCTTTTTGGATTGCCGAGTGAGAAAAAAAAAGGTGGGGCTTTCATCATTTGGGAAAAAAAAATGTTTCAATCCAATGTAAAGTGTTATTTTTAGGTCATATGATGAAGCATTTCATCATTAGGAAACCAAAAGTAAAATGAACAAATGAAAAGTTTTATAAACTAGTCACATGATCTGTTATGCGGCTTTGGGCTATAAAAAGCCTACAAAATCCGTTGGCCTATGAGGCGGCGTCAGTAACGGACCGATGTGCGAATAGGCCGAAGGCAGCACAACGCGTCGAGATCCGGATGGCACCGAGGTGGTGTCCAGCAAGTTGTCGCACTGGTGTGGCTATCCTACAATGCTGCGCCGAAAGACGGCGTGGGGTGCCCGGGGGGGGGGGGGGAGGTGGCGCAAATGGGCCTCTGCCCCCTCCCTAGGTGGAGGCACCTCATGTGCAGTGCGGCGCCCTTTGCGTTTCACTCGCCGTTCAGCAGAGTTCCTCCCGCTCTTGCGGTACAGCGACTCACCCACCATCCAGCTGAGTTTCTCCAACTCTTGCGGTACAGCGACTCACCCGCCATCCAGCTGAGTTCCGCCCGCTCTTGCCGGTACAGCGATTCACCCGCCATCCAGCTGAGTTTCAGTTACTCTTGCGGTACAGTGACTCGAACGCGCCGAGATCCGGGTGGCACCGAGGTGGTGTCCAGCAAGTTGCCGCACTGGTGTGGCTATCCTACAATGCTGCGCCGAAAGACGGCGTGGGGTGCCCGGGGGGGGGCAGCTTAAACGGGCCTCTCCTGCCTCCCCAGGTGGAGGCACCTCATCTGCAGTGGGGCGCCTCTTAGCGTTTCACCCGCCATCCAGCTGAGTTCCGCCCGCTCTTGCGGCACAGTGCTTCACCCCCCATCCAGCTGAGTTCCGCCCGCTATATATATATATATATATATATATATATATATATATATATATATATATATATTCACTGAAAAAACCATAGGTTATAGACCATATATAGTTAGGAATTAGCATTTACAAAACCTTGAAAATTCACTGAAAAAACCATAGGTTATAGACCATATATAGTTAGGAATTCGCATTTACAAAACCTTATTTTACTCACACAAAACCATTGAAATTCCAAATATAGTTAGTTGCACTAACTATATATCGCGCACCCGCAATCCACTGCTGATGGTGTCACATATTACATCATTCATGACATGGTCAGTGACATCACTGATGACATCACTGATGACATCATCCAGTGACTGTATGTTTCTGTAAAGTTAAAATATGTCTTACATATAGAAGAATGAGTGGATGTATAAGTGTCTGGATGAAGGATTTAGTAGGTACATGACTGACTGTATGAGTGAGTGATTAAATGTGTCTCACTGAGTGCATGGGTTAGTGACTAAACTGTCTTAATTTGTGCATCATTATGTCTGTTGTTCTGTAAACTGTTGCATGTGTTGATAAGTAGCTATATGAGTAACTATATGGGTTATTGATTGGTTGCCCAAGTATTTGTATGGGAGACTGAGTGTGTGTGTGGGTGGCTGGGAGGTGTATGACTCTGTGCATAGATGTGTGAGCAGTTGATTCACTAGATGTATGGTTTCAAAAGTGCATGTGGAAACAGCTGTATGGGCGGTTGACTGTGTGCATGAGTGTATTGGTGAGTGAATGGATATCTCAGTGCTACATGTCAAAGTAAGTACATATGTAAAACACAGTACATGTGAGAGTTGACATATATAAATAACTGTGCATAAGAGCCAGTGAATGTGTGAGTGGCTGTATGGATCATTGTGAACTTGTATCAGGGATTGTATAAGAGAGAAAATATGTGTTAGTATATGTTTGAATAAGTAAAGTTTGTATAACTGTATAGTTGAGGAAATGGAGGTGTGATTGATTCTTTGCATGACTGACTAGGTGTGTGAGTAACTCCATGGATGAGTGACAGTCTGTGAGTGTCTGTTTACACTGATTGTATCTAAGGTTATATTAGAGTCTGAAGAGGTTCATCGTATTATCACATGAATGATATCATCAGTGATGTGATCAGTAATGTCAAATGAGATGTCATCAGTGATGTCATCAGTGATGTCATTTGAGATGTCATCAGTGATGTCATTTGAGATGTCATCAGTGATATCATCAGTGATGTCACTGACCATGTCATGAATGATGTAATATGTGACATCATCAGCAGTGGATTGCGGGTGCGCGATATATAGTTAGTGCAACTAACTATATATGGAATTTCAATGGTTTTGTGTGAGTAAAATAAGGTTTTGTAAATGCGAATTCCTAACTATATATGGTCTATAACCTATGGTTTTTTCAGTGAATTTTCAAGGTTTTGTAAATGCTAATTCCTAACTATATATGGTCTATAACCTATGGTTTTTTCAGTGAATTTCAATGGTTTTTTAAAAGCTAATATCTGTAGCTGTAAAATGTATTCCTCTTAAATCTTAAAATATATTTTACATGTTTTTTATACAATTTTTTTAAAATTTTTTTTTGTTTCGCTCCCAGTCCACGAACCGGTCAGCTTTCCGTTAGCTCAATTTAAAGCCGCGACTTGGTCCGCGAACCGGTAAACGTTCCTTTAGCGTAACTGTTACGTTAGAATGACGTTTTGCGTTGTCGCGTAATACGTCATTTGACGCGCCAAGTTAGCGGACCCGGAAGCGGACCGGAAAGCGGAGCAAAGCGCGAAACGTAAACACAGCAGGTCATGTGACTCGGTAATAACACTTTTCATTGGTTCATTTCACTTTTGGTTTCCTAATGATGTAATACTAGGTCATGTGATCTAAAATTAACACTTTTCATTGGTTTAGAACTTATACTTTTCCCAAATGATGAAAACCCCTCCTTCTTTCCTCACTCTGACTTTCATCTTGGTGAGAGAAAGACCCTTTTTCATTGTTGAGCAATGGCTTCAGTAGTTGCTTCAGCTGGTGCACCCCCACCACCACCTTCACCTCCTCATGGGAAGAGAGGACCACCTGCTCAAGTAATCATACAAGAAGAGGAAGATCAGGAAGAGGAGGAAGAGCAGGAAGAGCCAGAGTTTTTGCCAGAGGAGCCCAGGAGGTATAATCGAAAAGAAAACTACATCTGGCTATTTTTTAAATTTCCTGAGGGGCAAAAAAAAGTGAATGCAAGATATGTGTTTTGCCGTATATGCGATGATAGACTGTCAAGGGGGACTGATAAGAAATACAGCTACGGCAATTACACTATGCATAGGCATATGAGTAGGTGGCACCCAAACAACTATAGTGCTGCCCAGCTTCGTGATGAGCAACAAAATCCCCCTGCGATGGCAAGAAGATCTGTTGTCCAAGAAGTGTCGGGACCAGAGGCGAGGGAGATGGTCCCAAACATTCAAATGAACTTTGGGGAAGTGAAGCAAGTCTGCGTGCGCTGTAACCAAATCATTTGCTACAGAGAAAGTAGCATTACTCTAATTGTGAAAGCTATCAATAATCATGTTTGCCCGAAACGCCCCAAAAAATAAATTCTTCTTTGTTTCGTTGCTCCTGTTGAGCCCTTTTCAATGAATCATTTTTGTTTCCCCCCTCCCCCCAAAAAAACAAAAAAATATCAAAATGTTCAGAAAATACAAAAAAAATAAAAAAAATGTTCAGAAAAATAATAAAAAAATTTAAAACAACAAAAACAAAAAAAAAGTTCTTTTCAGAACTACCTCCCCATTATAAAAAAAATTGGTAGAATTTTTGAAACTCTGCCAACCTCTATTTCTTTTAGTTCGCTCCTGGTTCGCTCTCCGGTACGCGAACCGGGAGCGAACCAAAAAAATGTTTTTAAAAAAAGAACAGTAAGTATAAGGGAAGGAAACAGACAGTTATGTTACAAGAAAGACAGCTATAGGGAGTAAACAAAAGATACTGTTACCCGCAATCCACTGCTGATCATGTCACATATTACATCATTCTTGACATGGTCAGTGACATCATCAGTAGTGGATTGCGAGTAACAGTATCTTTTGTTTACTTCCTATAGCTGTCTTTCTTGTAACATAACTGTCTGTTTCCTACCCTTAAACTTACTGTTCTTGTTTTAAAAAATGTTTTGAGATTATTCAGAAACAGTAACATTAATAGAGACAGAATGAGTAAATAAGAATGAAGAAGTATGAGAAGAGAGGGACTGAGAAAAATACTGGAAGGAGTAGAATAATTAAGTAATAGAGAAAGGAATGAGGGAAGTAGCAAACGCAGGAAAGTAAGGATTAAAGAAATGAAGCAGTAGAACTAATAGATGTTAAATGTGATAGATTAAATGATTGATTCAGGATGACGATAAGGTGTGTCCTCTCCAAAAGTTTGTTTAAGGTGAGGCCTACTCAGGGTTGCATATCAAATTTATGCTTGTTGAAGAATACAGAGGAGATAATACATGTGAAGGCCTACCATTGAAGTAAAACATGTCCACTTCACTCTTGAACAACGGCCAGAGCTCTTCTGTGTCCATAGACAGACCTAAACTTCATCTGCACAATGTCATTCGTAAACTTAGAAAACACAAGTAATGTAATTGAAAAATGTGGAGTTTCTTTTGCTCATTTCACAATCACATCACCTGTGTTGCCTTTGCTTAGGTATCTCATAGTGCAGATGTAGTCCAGCATATGAAACAGTACGCAGAAGTGCAGCAGTGTATGCATTAACACCTTGGCTGCTAGGGGGTTTTCCCCTCCTGTGCTGCAGATCCTTATTTCCCATTGTTCATGACAAGGTCAGCTCGTCATAAGCACAGCGCAGGTAACACCCATGACGAGCTGACCTTGTCATTAGCATGGAAGGGGTTAATACATGTGAAGGCCTACCAATGAAGTAAGTCATGTCCACTTATTACATCATTCATGACATGGTCAGTGACATCATCAGCAGTGGATTGCGGGTAAAAAGAGTAGAAAACATTTACCTTATAATTCTTGTTAACTTTTTCAATTCTTTTTTCATACTTTCAATCTGTAAAAGAGAGAACAAACATTTCAAAAATATTAAAACATGTATTTAAAAATTAGAAAAGACAAGGGAAAAGGTTCAAGAACAAACAGTTTTTTAACAACTTTGACATTTACAGAAGCCTCTGCTTCTCTACGTCCCCTACACAATCCTAAAGATATATATTTTAAACAAACAGTATCTTGATACTGAAAAACTGAGGCCTATTTTGGAACATGGTGCATCTTTTGCACTGCTGATGTCTCACAATAGTGATGCAATAGCAGCGCAAAAAAGATGTAAAGCCATTATAAAATTGTGTCTAATATTTTAAATGATTGTTTCAGGATGCAAATAAGATGTATCCTTTCAAGAGGTTTCTTTGAGGTGAGGCCTATTCAGTTTTAAAAAAAAACAGTACCCAGAAGTGCAGCACTGTAAGCATTAACTTTGACACTTACAGAAGCCTCAGTTTCTCCATATCTACCTCACATTTCTAAATGTATATCATAAGTACAAAAAGTAGAACATTAATTATACATGTTAAATGGTTTATTTTTGCTGTTCTCAGAATGTTTCAAATTTCACTTAAATCAGTGACTTGAAGGTATTCATCATGTAACAGCGGGGAAAAAAACACAATCAAAATGATTGTGTTTAAAAAACCCATACAACCTAAGAAATCTGAATTCAAAACTCCTTAAAATTAACTTACTTTCCATAACGTCGAAGGATGTCCTATGAACAGCATACACTCTGTTGTGCTATAAATATTTTCAGCCCGCCACTTTCTGAAAGAAAACCTCCATCGTTTTGAAAAATATGTTACATATAATAAAAGACTTCTCACATTCTACCACATGTTTCCACTTGGCCAAATCATGTTGCAGCGTTTTTCAACTCTTGTAATTCTTATAATGAAATCCTGTCATTTTCTATTTTCGCAACTTTCAAAAAGAAAACATTTAAGATTACTTTCACAATCCTGGACTACTAATATCTTACCCTTCTTTCTCACTCATGTTCTACTTTTCCTATGACACTGATACTGCTTACTATGAAGCAGACTTACTTGCATCAGGTTTATATAGTTGGATTTTTAAATTGACATTATAATTAAAAGTTTTGAACCAATAATCTAGACAGCATTGCAGACTTACATTCCCTCTACTTCATGAACCTTTTGCAATTCCTCAGAGGAAATCCCGATATTCTTTCCTTAAAATTTTGGTTTTAAAAACACCAGGTAAGAATTTTTAAGGTCAAACGGCAATTTTTTTTTGAAAGTTACAACAGAATCGTTGCAGAATGACCAGCCGTTTCTAGACTTTAAATAAGCTATGTAATGTCCTGATGTTGTTGAAGGACCATCGTGATAGATAATTGCTACAGTTACAAAAGTCCTTCCTGATATTGACAGCTGAGAAGCAACAACATTTTTTATTAAAGTTGACAATTTTGATCCATCAGGCCTACATCGTTGGATCATTAAAATGACATACTGGCCATATCTTCGTATAAATAATGTTGACATCATTTCAGATTTACATTGGCTACACTCCATGTTGTGATCAGCTGCATTTAGTAGCCTATTAAAGGAGACTGATTTACTGTCTGGCAATGTTAAATATATAAATCTTTCTGAGTCTACACTAGTAGTACTTGATACCATACAGTTCTCGCAGTCATGCTGCCATTGATAAGAAGGCCCAAACAGGTGATCTACATCTACACCCTCATCTTGCAATACATCAAGCATATACATTAAAAACTCCTGACAATCCTGCTGATTATTTTCAGAGAAGTCTGTTTGACCTGAACATTCATCTAACAGATAACGAACTTCAGACACACTTTCTACTTTTGTTCGATCAGTGCTACATTTCTCTAACACAGAATTCAACAAACAGCATAAACTTTGTTCCGAATTGAACACAATCTGTTCTTTTAAAGTCTCTAGTGAAAAGAGAACATTAACCACTACATTTGCATAGCAGTTGACACCAGAACTGTTTTCAAATTGAAAACCGACAACATCTTCAACAGAATCCATTTTCTTTCTGCTTACAATTTTCGGTTCATCGACTTTTCGGCTTTTTGCTACAACCTCCCTAATATTAGTGATATTTCTTCGTTTACGGCCTACCACACGTTTCTCAAACAAAGGATATTAGGGCAAATGTGGCGCATACTCTCTTCTTAACCTATTGTATTCCTTAACACAATCTAGATCCGCACAAATGTTTGTGACATCACAATCAATCAAGTACAATCCCGATAAAGTTCTAACTCGTGACAATGCCTCATATGCCATACCCTCTTTGAACACAGAACTGCCAATATTCACCAATGCATTATCTACACTTGAACCTTGCGATTTATGGATTGTCACCGCATATGCCAAGCAAACAGGAAACTGTTTACGGCGAACATATAAGTCTTTAACAAGCAAAAACCTAGCAGAACAACGACCAATTAGCTGTACTTCCTCAATGCCATCAAATTTAATTTTTAAAAATTCAATACCATCTCTACTTCTGTATTTCTCAAAATCAACAACATTACCCATTGATCCATTTACCAGACCTCTTTCAACATGTAAATTCCTTCTCAAAATGATTCGGCAATTTAAACACACATTCAAAGTCTTTTCAAAACCCGCTGTTTTAGATATAGTCTTCTCTAATGAATCCAATTTTGATTTCAAATTCTCAGACAAAATAATTGTTGATCCCATATGCTCTATTCTGTCAATAGCTTCAAGTTTCACAATCTCTTGCTTTTCTAAATTCAACATTTTGTTGTTGAAGATGGCACATTCTGCAAGAGTTGGCATCAAACATATTCCGGATTTATTCTCAGTAATTTTCAGAAAAATATTCTCAGGCACAATGTCTTGTTCTGGAAATAAATTTGACAGTAATCGTGCATTTAAAGCTTCTTTCCCATGCTCGGTCACTTTTCCAATTCTAATATCTTGTAGAATATTCTTGTAATCTTCATCCTTTGCCTGACGCATATTTTCATGCAGTTCAGCATAATTGAAGTTTAACCATATATTGACTTTGCCAATGCTCCCTAGGCACTTCCTGGTATCTTCATGCGTGAGTATTTTGAACACAGGTTGTCCTTTTACTGGTGTCAGCTGCAGAAGATCTCCGAAAACAATGATGTGTTTGCCACCAAATAACACATCATACTCAGTTTTAAGAACTTCTTGCATTCTCAAATGCACAAAGGCAAGCATGACATTGGAAACCATGCTTACTTCGTCAATGATAAGAAGTTTCATTTTCCTCAAGACTCTTGAAACTTCACAACAAGCATCCCCAGATAACTTGTGGTATTGTAATTTGTTGTTATGCTCCACTGGCAGCATCAGTAGACGATGCAAAGTAATACCTTTAATGTTATGTGCTGCCAGTCCAGTAGGAGCGGTAACAACACAAGACAACGATGACTCAGTCCTTTCCTGCAAATAACAAGAAATTGCTTTAATAAGGAAACTTTTTCCAGTTCCCGCTTCTCCACTCACGTACAGTCGGACAGGCTTCAACGACGTACATGAGCACTCTTTCTTCTCATGACCTAATTCATGATCAATTTGCTTGGTAACTTCATCATATATTTTCCTCTGCTCAATGTTGAGTTGTTTTTCCAAGTCTTCTAAGTTAACCGCACCCTCCTGAGCATGTGCCATGGCTCTTTCCACTTCATTCATAGCAGTGGCAGCTTCATTTTCGATAATAGGTCCTCCTAGTGGATCCTGACTCAATGAAACAGAACTCTGACTGTCCTGAGAACTGTCTCTGGCAATCTCGGCTGCAATCGTTGCTTCCTGCTCAATTTCCAAAGTCAACATTTCTTGATATTTGGGAAAAGCAGGACATTCTATGGTCTCCTTAGCAGCAGTGAAAGAGTCTTTGTAACAGAGGAATTCTCCAAGAAGTTCCTCTTCTGCACGCCAAGGCTTGAAAAGTTGCAAAAGTGCTAAATAGAAAAACTCCTTTTTTTCTGGAGATTCGCCACTCAATTTTCGATGGTTTACTAATTGGCATTTTCTTTGCTTGACCAGACATCCCTCACTTCCAATTACAGCATACACTCCTTTCTCAATATCTTCTTTGATGTTCCTCTTGAATATATAATTTTGTAGAACCTCATATAGACAAACATTCTCAAGGTGACTGCTTCGATTTGGATAATATGTATCCAACATGTTGGTCTTCAAAATGTCGGTACTGTTTGGTTCCTTTTCTGCCAAATACTCAATTTCCCGGACAGGTTTTAGAACTCGATTTCGCGTTGCAGCAAGACCAAGACTCGCCCAAACGATACTCCTGGAGTTGGCATAGAGACTTGCTGAAGACAACCGGTCAGAACATTCGTAAGCTCCGATTTCTCGATGCGACAACATCTTCAGACTGAAACTGTACAACTTCTTGCTGAGGCTCTTTTCATGGGAAATGTCCTCCCACATATCCTTCAATTCTGTCTTTTCTTTTTTGGTGATGTAAGATGTCACATACCGAGCCACAGCCATACAGTTGTCAGCCACAAACTGTATATCCATGTTAGCATTCCACATGGACAAAATGACTGGGTTGTAGTCGTTGATGTACTTGGACTCTTCGTTCCTTTTCAAATTGTATGTATTTTTGGGTGATTTCCTCGTCACATTATGTCGCAGCGAAGACATCAAACTGTTCACTCTTCCTTTAGAAATCACCGGTCGTGGAAAGTTGAAACGACATTTGGTGTAGAACTTGTCCTTGTTTCTGAACTTACGACGACAGTACTTTCTACAACGATGGCTTTGGAAACGTAGAACTTGTTCTCCTAGGCTTTTCTTCTCCGTTGCGTTTGGAACAGCACACGTAGAATACTGTTCTATGAAATTCATCACTAAGTCATCCGGATCTGTTCCAAATTTAGGTGCATCCTTGATCCACAGCAACATATGTATATGAGGAGCACCTCTTGCTTGGTACTCCTTTCTCCAGAAGAAATCCAACACCTCTCCAAGAGGTGGATTCTTCTTATTTGTGATGAAAGACATCATAGCTTCAAATCTATGATTGAAGTACCTGCATACATTCACTGGATCCAAAGAACACAGTTCTCCAGGTGTCTTGAATTCAATGTTTTCAATATTTCCATTTGCCTCTCGTAGAAATTCAAGTAAGTCTTCCCAGCCATACTCGGCACAGCTCAGAGTGAGGAACCATGTTGGAGTTCCTAAGTTCCTCAGCATACATTTAAAATCACCATGACGACGGTACCAGTACTCATTAGTACCACGCTGACACGCCATGAGATTAATTAGGTGAGAATCCAAAATACTGTCTTGGACATTGACTTTATGCATAAAGTCACTTGCCGAGATGTTTCGCATCTATATACCACTTTTTAAGATGTGGTTCATTGCATATGACAGTCCAGACAGATCGCTTTCAAACAGGAGATGAAACAAATAGGGAATGCATTGACGAAACCTAGGATCTTCTGCATACAATCGTAAAGTCCGGTATTCAGACGCAGGAATTTGATGAGGTCGCTCATCATATCTTCCTCCTTGACCTGTTGGAAATAGCTGTGGGAAACACCGAGCTTCCAAACTTTCCTCCCAAACACTAATGGGACTCCCTTTGGCTTGTTTCATTTGAAACAACTCAATTGCATTCCCCATGACTTCCTTGGAATGCAAAGGATGAACACTGGAAAGGGGCGACCACTCGGTCCCCCCGAACGTATGGCGGAGTGCCTCGATCCCCCCGGGAAGCCATTTTTTGGCGGGAGGCGCGTCTCGGCTGGTATGCCCGAAGCGGCGTAGCCGGGGCGCGCTTTTTCCCGCTCTAGAGTGGGCTGGCCTAGACACCGACGTAACCAGCCCCGCCCCCGGGACGGGCAGGGGCGGGTTTACGCCCGCCCTGAAGACGGATAAAAAGAGACGCAAGACCAGAAGACGTCCTCTTGTTCTTGTGCTCCGAAGCTGCACCTCCTCGCTACACGTGAGCTCGGGACAGAACGAAGAGCCAATTTTGAGTGTTTTGATCTTTTTCTTTGTCTTCTAGATACTTCGTCGGTGAGATGCCAAAGAAAGTCGCAAAGAAAATGTCGACCGACCAGATGGTGCGGGCACTTTTCAAAGATATGGCAGACATAAAGAAACGGTTGGCAGAGCGAGACGGGGAGGAGGGTTCGGGCCCTGCGCCGGCTGGAGGGAGACCGAAGAGGCCGAGAAAGGTTCCAGCCGGTGGAGACATCCCGGTTCCCCATGCACCGCTCGAGGCGCCGACCCCAGTTCCAATAGAGGGGAATCCGATCCCCGTTGTCGTCACCCCGACGTCCAAGGGGGATATGCCCCCCGAGCTGGCAGCACAGCTAGCAGCTTGGTTGGGGGATAGTAGTGATGGCGCCACGGCTGCCGAGGCACAGGCGCTGATAAAAGGGCTTCGTGAGAAGGGAGAGGCAGCGAGAGTGGCTGCGCCATTGGCGGGGATAGACAAGCCGCAAGCGGCAGAAGCTGCGTCCAGTTCAGGTAAGCGGCCATTGCCGATTGCAAGGGACGAGTCAGCACCCTCTCGTAGAGAGAGATTGGGACAACATGTGCCTTTAGCCATAAAGGAAAAGATCTGGGCAGGGGAATACGTGAATATTTTTTCCTTGCTTGTTGATCATTATGATGTGGAGCATGTGAAAAGTCAGAAGGACTTAATGCATCCGAGTGTTTGGCGCGCAAAAATGGCCGCCTTTAAGGTAAATGAGAACATTGGCAATTGGGGCAATGCATGGGGTATTTTTACATCGATTTTGGGGGAACGTAGGCCCGAGTTGCTCCCGGAGTTTCCCGTTTATCAATCACGGATTATGGGTTACTCGACAACGTATCAAGGTAACCATTGGTTTTGTTACGACAATCTGTTCAGGAAGGAAAAGGAACATAACAAGAGTTTGACTTGGGATTGTTACGATTCTCTGACATGGGATAAAATGAAGGAATCGGGAATGTTAAGAATGCCATTGGTCGGGAGCAATGTTGTTGATTACTCCCGCCAAAATGTGGGGACGCCCTTTCGACCAAGTACGAGCACCGACGACCAGTCGAGGCCCGCGGGCAATACAGGGAGAAAGGGTTTCTGTTTTAATTTCAACAAGGGGAAGTGTACTAGGCCACCAGGGTCGTGTAAATTCAAACACGAATGTAGTATGTGTGGATCATCCCATCCTGAGTCATCGTGTAGAGCCAGAACGAGTGAGAATGGGGGTAAGGGAGGCGCCAAACAGGTCTAAGCTAGGCCGAGGGGCGCCTTTACCAACCCCGATTGATACCCTGGCAATGATTCCCTGGCTCAGCAACTACCCGGATCGGACTTCTGCCGGGGTGCTGCGGAACGGTTTTACACATGGTTTCCGCATCCCGGTAGGGGACTTTCAGGGTGTAGGGATGTGCAAAAATCAGCTTTCCGTTTTACAACATACATCTGTAGTGCAAGAAAAAATCCAGAAAGAGGTTAGCCGGGGTCGGGTCGCCGGCCCGTTTAGTGTACCCCCGGTACCAGATTTCGTTTGTTCTCCGTTAGGGGTGGTCCCCAAGAAGGACCCGGGTGAGTTTCGTTTGATCCATAACCTGTCTGCTCCCCATGGTCTTTCGGTGAACGACGCAATTGATCCAGAAGTTTGTTCGGTGCGATACGCATCGTTTGATGAGGCAGTAGCCATCTTGAATCGCCTGGGGCCCGGGACGCTGATGGCAAAATCAGACATCGAGTCAGCGTTCCGGTTGCTCCCGGTACACCCAGACGATCAACGTCTGCTGGGATTCGGGTTCCAGGGGTCATTCTACATGGATAGGTGTATGCCAATGGGTTGCTCTATATCATGTGCTTACTTTGAGCAATTCAGTACTTTTTTGCAATGGGTGTTCACTAAGAAAACGGGTTTCCGAAATGTAATGCATTACCTTGACGACTTTTTGTTCCTTGGCCCCGCCGGAAATCCCGCATGTGCACAGGCCTTAGCTGAATTCCGTGTGTTGATGGGTCATTTTGGCGTACCATTGGCACCGGGTAAAACTATGGGTCCCACGACTCGCCTCGAGTTTTTGGGGATCGAGTTGGACTCAAGGGAGGGGTGTTTCCGTTTACCAGCTAACAAAATCTTTAAATTCAGGGCAGCCCTCCAAGTATGTTTACATGTATCCAAGGTTACACTACAGCAGTTGCAACAATTAGTGGGAAAGTTGAACTTTGCCTTGAGGGTGATCCCAATGGCTCGCCCCTTTTCCCGCTCAATTGCCCAAGCGATGGTTGGCCTAAAAGAGGGTCATCATCGCACGAGGTTATCGGCCGAGGTCCGCCAGGACATGCGGATTTGGTTAGCATTTCTGGCGGACTTCAATGGCCGAGTCGTCTGGAACAAGCCAGCCGTGTCCTCCGAAGAGCTTGGGCTATGGACAGATTCAGCAGGGAGCATAGGCTTTGGCGCCATCTTTGGCACAAAATGGTCGGCACAAAGGTGGCCCCTATGGTGGCACGAAAAAGGGCTGACGAGTAATATTGCCTTCCTGGAACTATTTCCCATTCTGGTGGCCCTGAGAACCTGGCCAGAAGGGTTCAGGGATCATTCTGTGGTGTTCTGGTCCGATAACATGACCGTGGTAGAATGCATCAATAGTCAGGCAGCCCGTTGTAAATTGATTTTGAGGCTGCTTAAGGAAATTGTCCTACTGTGCATGCAACTGAACGTGATATTCAGAGCAAAACATGTCCCAGGGGTGTTGAATCAGGCTGCTGATGCACTGTCTCGTTTTCACATGCAGGCTTTCTCGGGTTTCCTTCCTTCAGCGGACCCAGAGCCGGCACCCTTCCCCGAAGCTCTCTGGTCTCTCGGTGCCCCGAACTTCGTCACCTCGTGGGAGAGAGTCTAGCACCCAGGACAAGGAAGGCATATGAAGGGGCGTTTCAGGCCTATTTAGCCTTTTTAGGGGCAGAGAGAGGGGGACTTTGGGGTCAGGAAGAGTGGGTAGTACTTTTTCTGATGTCCTTACGTAGGGCTGGGAAATCGGTGGCTACGGCTCAAAGGCATCGTGCCGCCATTTCCTTTGTTGCCAGGGCCCATGGCATCCTGGACCCAACAGCGTCTTTTACAGTACAGAAAGCGCTGCGTGGGTGGCAACGTCTAGAGGGTCGCAGAGTGGACATAAGACGACCGATAGGTTTTGATAGATTGTCCCAGTTACTGGCCACACTCCCTAGCACATGCTCGTCCCCTTTCGAGACCTGTTTGTTCCGGACTGCATTTACGCTGGCATTTCACGGGGCTATGAGAGTTAGTGAGCTAGTTGCAAGAAACAAACAGGATGTGTCGGGGGGCTTGTGCAGGGAACATGTTCAGATCAGGGGTGATGCGATGGTTGTCTCCTTTCTCAGGTCCAAGACTGACCAAGATGGGATGGGGGACTGCACGATCATTCGCAGGATCCCCGAGTCCTCCATGTGTCCGGTACGGTGCTTAGAAGATTACCTAGCACGAAGGGTGGCATCATGGGGGGGGACATTGTTGAGGCATATAGACGCCACCCCGCTGACGAGGTTTCAGTTTCAGCGGGTGCTTGCAATGGCCATTGCCGCAGCGGGCTTGGACCCGGGTGAATTTGGGACCCATTCCTTTCGTATAGGGGCTGCCACTGAAGCGACAGCCAGGGGTCTTAATGTAGAACAAGTGAAACGTGTGGGGCGTTGGTCCTCCAACTGTTATAAGAGGTACGTGCGATTGCACATGTTGTGAAGCTGTAATCATGTACTCACGCTTCTTGTCTTTTGTTTGTTTTCAGTTGCGCAAGCCTACGCGGCAGGGCGGACTGTGCAGTTGACCCAACACCAGGCCAGCGGTCACACATCACCGGCTGAGAGAAAGGAGGTGTGGGTCGTAGGCCACTCATACGTGAGACGGGCCGCAGACGTATTCAAAGCAGGTGATATGATTCATGTACCTGGGGAATACGGGTACAGAGTGTCCTTCTACGGAAGGGGCGGTCTCTGTATTGACCAGTTTCAAGCATTCTTTGAGGGTTTGTTAGAGCGGATGAGGTCACCGCCGTCCATAGTCATAGTACATTTGGGGGGCAATGATTTAGTCACCACCGGTAGACGACTTCTCCTGGAAGCTATGCTTTCCACGGTAAGTTGGTTAGCAAGGAGAGTTCCGGGGTGTATGATTGCATGGTCTCATATGATCCCACGAAAAGTGTGGCGGGGGGCTATCTCGATCCCTGCTTTGAATCATTCCGTTAAAAAATTGAATAACAAAGTGAGTAGGTTGTTCCGTTCCAAGACATTGCATTCGATCTCACATAGTTGTATTAATGATGACAGTATGTATTTGGGGGATGGTGTGCATTTGTCGAGGGTGGGCAATGAGTTACTCATAGGAGACTTCCTAGCTTGGTTAAAAACGGTAAAACATGACCTTTAGGTAGGAGTTTTGTGGGGGGTCCGGATAGCCGGTCAACTATCCGGACCTGTGGCGGTAAGGTCATGATCGGTGAGCACTAATTGGTAGATCCCTGTGAGTGGGCGTCACCCAACACGGATGGGAGCGCTCGGGGGAGGTGGCCATTGGCCCCTCAATGGGGAGGCGGTCCCGTCTAAGGGCGGGTCGCCGGAAGTTAAGGAAAGGCGGTCAAGGCCCCTTCCTGTGTAGGAGGGGTTACAGCCCCCTCCTGAGGAATTTCCCGGGGCCAGTGTCATCTGCGACGGCAGATGCGGTAAGTTGTGTGGGGTGGGGGGAGGTCCACGATACCTTCTAGATACCACACACAAGTATTCGAACGACCTTTAAATGGCGTCGAGTCTTAAGTGCCCCCGACAAGTCAAGGGAAATTGTTAGTAGTTGCACTTGAGGTAAGCCTCTGTGCTGTCGCCCTTCCCAAGTGGGAGGGGTAAGTCTGGTTAGGGATCTTGACACCGGTTATGACCTTGCCGTTGGCCCTTAAACGTTAGGATGTACAATTTCAATTTTATAGAGAATGTTTTTTGTAGGATGCTAGTTCGGCTAGGAGAACCTCTGTATTAGAGAATATGTTAAGATTAGCCAAACATCGCAATGTGATAATGAAATTGTACATAACATGAAACGTTTAATGTTTAATTTTTTGTTTTAATAAATATGGCCGCGGGAGGGTCACTCCCTCCCACATCCAAAAACTTTAAGAACTGTTTCCGGTTTCCCTCCTTTTGGGATCGTGTTGAGAGGGGGTGGCGGGTATCTCAGCCATATGGAAAGGGGCGACCACTCGGTCCCCCCGAACGTATGGCGGAGTGCCTCGATCCCCCCGGGAAGCCATTTTTTGGCGGGAGGCGCGTCTCGGCTGGTATGCCCGAAGCGGCGTAGCCGGGGCGCGCTTTTTCCCGCTCTAGAGTGGGCTGGCCTAGACACCGACGTAACCAGCCCCGCCCCCGGGACGGGCAGGGGCGGGTTTACGCCCGCCCTGAAGACGGATAAAAAGAGACGCAAGACCAGAAGACGTCCTCTTGTTCTTGTGCTCCGAAGCTGCACCTCCTCGCTACACGTGAGCTCGGGACAGAACGAAGAGCCAATTTTGACCCACCCACCAGCCCCTGAGGACAGCAAGTTGTTGTGCAATAAAGTGAATTTTCTAAGTATGTTTTTGCTGTTTTCGTTTACAGGTTGTGAAAGTTTCAGTTTTGTTGTTTATCATAATAAAGTATGGTGAATATCATTTAGGTTGTTACGATTAAAGTGACTTGATGTAGTGTTGCATTTTAAGCATGCTCTTTCGGTCGTAGCGACCAATGTTTTCAAAGGTTCGAGTAAGAATTGTCGTATTTATTTTTGGTAGGCGGTAAGGTCATGATCGGTGAGCACTAATTGGTAGATCCCTATGAGTGGGCGTCACCCAACACGGATGGGAGCGCTCGGGGGAGGTGGCCATTGGCCCCTCAATGGGGAGGCGGTCCCGTCTAAGGGCGGGTCGCCGGAAGTTAAGGAAAGGCGGTCAAGGCCCCTTCCTGTGTAGGAGGGGTTACAGCCCCCTCCTGAGGAATTTCCCGGGGCCAGTGTCATCTGCGACGGCAGATGCGGTAAGTTGTGTGGGGTGGGGGGAGGTCCACGATACCTTCTAGATACCACACACAAGTATTCGAACGACCTTTAAATGGCGTCGAGTCTTAAGTGCCCCCGACAAGTCAAGGGAAATTGTTAGTAGTTGCACTTGAGGTAAGCCTCTGTGCTGTCGCCCTTCCCAAGTGGGAGGGGTAAGTCTGGTTAGGGATCTTGACACCGGTTATGACCTTGCCGTTGGCCCTTAAACGTTAGGATGTACAATTTCAATTTTATAGAGAATGTTTTTTGTAGGATGCTAGTTCGGCTAGGAGAACCTCTGTATTAGAGAATATGTTAAGATTAGCCAAACATCGCAATGTGATAATGAAATTGTACATAACATGAAACGTTTAATGTTTAATTTTTTGTTTTAATAAATACGGCCGCGGGAGGGTCACTCCCTCCCACATCCAAAAACTTTAAGAACTGTTTCCGGTTTCCCTCCTTTTGGGATCGTGTTGAGAGGGGGTGGCGGGTATCTCAGCCATATATAATGTTCATATATTTCTTCACTTTTAGAGGCCTCTACTTTCTCAATTTGGCCAGCACACAAATCGCTATCCTCTTCATCACTTACTTCCTCTTCTGCAACATATACATTCTTATAGTACTTATTATTTTTCTTCAAATACAATGTTGCCTTTTTGACTTTCCTAACATCCACTAAATCTTGCCATATTTTCTTATTCTTTGTCGGAACCCCATTAACCAAGATAACCAGAGGTTCCTCTTCCACTTTTTCTACTCCAATTGTGTTAATGTTTTTGTTCAAATCTAGAGGCAAATAAACAACTCTTCCCTTTAATCCTCTCTGTAAATCTGATGGAGGCAACTTCCCTGTCTTTGGCTCCATTCTTACAATAGCCTGAAAGGGATGGATACTTTGAATCAAAATAGATTCATAAGTGTTTAAATCCTTCAATTCAGAAGGAACCTCAACCAATTCCAGATTATTATGAACCGCCCTAGCAGGCATCTGGATTTGGTTTAATTTGTTACAACAATAAGTACACACACGTTGATCCGATCCCAAATTAAAATAATTTTCTACCATCAAGTATGTGGCAAAATCCTTCCATTCACTATTATTTTCCCTTTCACTTTTTACATATAAATCCACTAACTTAGTCTGATTCTTATAATAAGTGCGTCGACAACACACACAAGTGAAATTAGGCCTCTCACTTGATTTCATCTGAAACGTGGCAATTTCCTTCTGAAATTTATCTGTACTAGAAACCTGTACATTATCTTCAACATTACCCTCTACTTCTGGGTCAATTTGAACATTCTCATCTTTACTTCCAAAGTAACAAAACTCAATTTCTTCACAAATATTCTTGACATCTATTTCAGAACCATGCAAAAGAGCAGCACATAATTGTTTAAGCATAATTGCTGGACTCTTAGCATGATACAACATTCTCACTAATTTTCTCACTTTATTATGATGCACTGCTAGCATCCTGAAATGATGAAAAACACTCTGGCATACTCTCCTGGAAAGACAAGCCAGTGAATGACCACGCAAACCTGTCATTTGTCTCACTCTGCAAGGATCTAATTCTTGCAACAACTTCATTTTCTGCTTCAAACTTTTCTTATTAAATGTCCGTACAAAATCACAAAGCAAATTGATGGAATCCTGTCGCACACTGCAAATAGAACTACACTTCCAAATGTACACAGGACCCTTAGGACGTCTTCCTAAAACCTCATTACCTAACACCTCGTCTGTCTCTGTTTTCACAAGTTTTTCTTTTTCAACTGGACAACCATCCTTCACTTCATAAGCTCGACCACTGGTGTCAACTGCAAACACCAAATCATTATCCTGAAAATAACTCTCCTCATTAAAAAATGCCTCACAACTTGAACTATGCATCCATTCTCCGGAAAAAACTTCACAAAAGTTACTACGATTTACTACTCTCTTCCATCTACTATTTGATTTGAAATCAGAAATGACCTTGTTTAGTTTCCTAATTCTATTGATTACCAAAATAAACAACTTTCGCTTAATTTCAAAAGCATGATCAATAATTTACTCTACATTTTTCTTCTTCTTATAAAATGCCACTTTCTGTTGGCCTTTTTTAATATTTTTTAATAAATTAACTATTATCCTGTTGCGGAACATTCGTTTTCGAATGTCCCTAAACTGTTGTTTCCTTCTACTATCATGCACAGAGTTATCTCTTGCTCTACCAGTAACATTTTTGATTGGTCTTTCCTTTCCATTTAAATTGCTTTTCTTTTTCTGGACTGAAACATTTTTTGGAGAAATACTTTTTTTACTACAAATATTTCTTATGAATGATTTCGTGCTCTTACCCGGAGCTTTCTTGGTGATTTCACGAGTATTTTGGGGAGAGGACTGCTGCAATAATAGATGATCTTGCTGTCTTTGACGTTTTCTAGCCTTTCTAATTCGATTCTTAGTTGGCATTTTTCAAATTTTGAAATGATGTGCAGTTGAATCTGTGGAAAAATGTAATAAAAAATGTTATTAACCACTATTACCAAACAGTAAATGAATAACAGTCATCAAAAACTTAACACCCTACTTATTATTTAACATAGCAAATCTTTTGCACCACCACTGCGTCACAAAAGTGACACACAGTGGTACAAAACAGGCATACACCTATCATAAATCTCTCCCTAACATTTTAAATGATTGATTCAGGATGACGATAAGGTGTGGCCTATCTAGAGGTTTGTTTGGGCCCAGATCTTTGGACTGGGGTGAATGTGTGTCATTGATCCACATTCGGTCCATCATCTGTTTTGTTTGTTTGAGGTGAGGCCAACACATGGTTGCAGATGAGATTTTCACTTGTTGAAGAAAACAAAGGAGATAATACATGTGAAGGCCTACCAATGAAGTAAGTCATGTCCACTTCACTCTTGAACACACACACCTAAACTTCATCTGCACAATGTCATTCATAAACTTAGGAAACACTAGTGATGTAATTGAAAAATGTGAAGTTTCTTTTCCTCATTTCAGAATTACATCACCTGTGTTTCCTCATTGACTTAAAATGTCCTTAATGCACATGAAAGCGTTTTTTTGATTGCCCTTGCACCATTTTTGGGTCAATTTGAACATGGCTATGTTACTCCCATAATCAAAATCTAAATTTGCCAAGCACAGGTGGGAGCGTATTTACAAGAAACTTGCCCCATGAGGAACGCTTTCCATTTAAAAAGGGAAAAATAACATCATAGACACTCAAATGCCTTATAAATATGGCCCAAACAACCTATGAAGCTCTAGCAGTACATATCCAGAAATGTAATTGATTTCAAAAAATTGTTTTTAAACACAGCATATAAATCAATTGTATACCTACATTCAAGAGGAAATGACTAAAAATGTCCTTGAGACACATGAAAGCGTTTTTTTGAATGCCCTTGCACCATTTTTGGGACATTATTAACATGGCTATGTAACTCCCATAATCAAAATCTAAATTTGCCAAGCACAGGTGGGAGCGTATTTACAAGAAACTTGCCCCATGAAGAACGCTTTCCATTTAAAAAGAGAAAAATAACATCATAGACACTCAAATGCCTTATAAATATGACCCAAACAACCTATGAAGCTCTAGCAGTACATATCCAGAAATGTAATTGATTTCAAAAAATCATTTTTAAACACAGCATATAAATCAATTGTATACCTACATTCAAGAGGAAATGACTAAAAATGTCCTTGAGACACATGAAAGCGTTTTTTTGAATGCCCTTGCACCATTTTTGGGACATTTTTTACATGGCTATGTAACTCCCATAATCAAAATCTAAATTTGCCAAGCACAGGTGGGAGCGTATTTACAAGAAACTTGCCCCATGAAGATCGCTTTCCATTTAAAAAGGGAAAAATAACATCATAGACACTCAAATGCCTTATAAATATGACCCAAACAACCTATGAAGCTCTAGCAGTACATATCCAGAAATGTAATTGTTTTCAAAAATCGTTTTTAAACACAACATATCTGTTTCAGCTTACATGAGAGACCATGGAATGGGCTCCATGTACAACAATAACTTGTGTTACTGCATGCCAGAATGCTACACCGAATATGCAATTACAATTTCTCAAAGAAACAAAATCTATTTGTATATCACTTGAGACAAAGCCACATTTTAAAAACACAGCTTTCTTCATCATTTTCTCCTTAAATCATACTATTCTCTATCTAAATTAAATAAATCTTTTCTCACCTTAGCAAATACTTTTTGAGTTTCAAAACAGTCTCAGAAATACTCCAAATTGTCTTCAGCAGAACAAAGAGGATGCACTCCAGAGGCTGCAGCTATAGAAAGCACAGAAATGCTGATATTCATTACACATATCTCTCATGGTAGCCAATCAAAACTCTTCCCTCACTTTTTTCAAATCAAAACCCTTCCCCCCTCTGCCCTCTCTGCCTTTTTTGCTTAGCAACCATCTCCTGAAAGACCTCTCATGTTTGCAAGTTCACACAACAATGTTTCAATTGAACTCTGAACTCTCAGTGCACCTGCGTATCCAGTGCAATCTTTCATTAAATGTTTCTTCCTTGACCATTCAAATTACATCTTTCAAAGAACACATCCATGCACCCTAACTTTCTGTTTTCAGAAATGGAAATGCACCAATCACTGCTAATGAATCATTAGCACTGGAAATCCACAGTTTTTTTTCTTTACAAACTCCTACTGTTTCAACTGCCCTTTCATTACCACACTTCATCTGACTGCAGCCCAACCTTCTCTCACCATGTTTAATGTCTGGATTGTTGGACATAGTTACATCCACTGGGCTCAAAGGTATGCTGTGAACAGAAATTTACCTAACCTCAATTTACAAGATGTGGAAATTAAGTGGTTGGGCCAAAGAGGATTAAAATGTCACCAATTGATACCATTGGTGAAAACCTTTATGCATTTGCCAAAACCTGACCTGTTAATTGTGCACTGTGGAGGTAATGATTTGGGCACTTTGACTGGGGTAGGTCTGGAAATGCTTTTAAAGGACACCTTTGAGCAATTAATGGCACTTTTTCCTCAAACTGCCTTGGTATATTCCAATATATGCCAAAGACAGAAATGGAGGTGGTCCAACCAATTTTGTCCACAAATTGAGAAGGCGAGGAAGCATGTAAACAAATCTGTTTCAGCTTACATGAGAGACCATGGAATGGGCTCCTTGTACAACAATAACTTGCGTTACTACATGCAAGATATCTACAGAGGAGATGGAGTTCACTTCTCAGATGAGGGCAACAGAATTTTCATTTTGAATTTAAAACTGTGCATTGGTACCTACTTATAAGTACCAAAATGTACCATAAACCCAAAAGCACTTCTCAGAGCTACCCTACATCTGATCACTCACAATTATTATTTTTCTCTAACTTTTTTCTCTAATTTTCAACAAACTACGCTCAAAGAGCGCTACCCGGTACGCGAACTGGAAGCTAACTGCGCAAAATTTCTAAAAAAAATGTTTTTTCCCCGCACATATGGTCCTCCTCAGCCACCCTCAGAAAACCTAGGGGGTCAAGATACTTGTACCGTGCCCCCTTCTACCATTCTGAACATTATTTGCCCTCCATCTTGTATCTTAATTCGACCGAAACACAAAATGGTGGACTCCCGTTACGCTCCTGGTTCGCGGACCGGACCGCTTCCCGGGAAGCGGTCCAAAAAAAAAGGTGGGAAAGTAATTCACAGAAAAACGACTGGAGACACTCTCACCAAATATAAATTAGCTCATACTACATAACAATCCCTTTCATTTTCACAAATTTGATTGAAATTCCATTTAGCCATTAAGCCTGTAGACCTCTCTAAATACCGTGAGGTAAATTACTTCACAAAACACATCTGAAGTGTTGGAATTGACAACCAATGAAAATGTTACTTTCATTTTCTACTTTTATTACCTGACATTTGATTGGTTATATACCTGAATATATATAAAGGAAGAGAAGAAAACACAGCCATTTTGACTGCTACTTCTTGTTGTACATTACATTTGAATAGCTACTAAACACTTCAACTTGTTTGTGAAGGTAAGTTGTTATTTTTAAAACTGAAGTATATTGTGCACTATAACAATATGGTAGACTTTTATTGATAGATATATACTATCCCTCTGTAGTAGTTATAGATTTAGATAGACTTCTCTGTTATAGTTATGGATGGAGTTAGGCTTCTCTTGATTAAATCACATACACTTTTTTATAGTCCTATTTCCACTCTGATACTATACACTGCCAAAAGATAAATTCACTGATAAAAACTGCCTATCTAAAATTAATCCCAACAGTGCCCTATCTCTACTAATATATATTTTTTTAATCCAAATTTCAGGCAAAATGGAAGGCGAGCAGCAAGTTCAATTTAAAATTGTACTGCAAGAGAGCAGCCAAGGAAACATTGATGAAAATCAAAATGAATTTATGGATGAAATAGGGACCAGGAACTACTACAATGTGTGGAAGCAGTGGGTAACCTGCTTAAAAATGAGGACATTTTACACCCTCATAGAATACAAAATATATTCAATGACAATTTTGAAATTTCTGACAATGAAATGTTAGAAAGTTTAATGAATTATGAAACACAATCAAAATAAAAAAAATGCTTTAAAAATAAAGAAAACAAAAAAAATCAACAAAATCAACAAACAATTAACATACAGTATTTGAAAAGTCTATCATTCTTTTATCCTTATAGTACGCTGCCCAGAACGCTTTCCGGTTCGCGTACTAGGCGCTCACCACGCTTCATCCAGACACTTATACATACACTCATTCTTTAATATGTAAGACATATTTTAACTTTACAGAAATATACAGTCACTGGATGTTGTCATCAGTGATGTCATCAGTGATGTCATTTGAGATGTCATCAGTGATGTCATCAGTGATGTCACTGACCATGTCATGAATGATGTAATATGTGACATCATCAGCAGTGGGTTGCGGTTGCGCGATATATAGTTATTGCATCTAACTATATATGCGAATTTCTATGGTTTTGTGCGAGTAAATTAAGGTTTTGTAAATGCTAATCCCTAACTATATATGGGCTAAAACCTATGGTTTTTTCAGTCAATTTCAATGGTTTTTTAATAGCAAATATCAAAAGCTGTCAAATGTCAAGTACGTGATAGGTAAAAACTTTTTCGTGTTTATGCACGCTGATGTGCTTTGAACGCTGCCCCCCCCTCCCCTCTTTTCTCTTAGTAGTACTCTCTCTTTGCAGATAGTGAAGGGTAGTTAACGCAGGCCTTTGCCCCTGTTGTAATCTATCGTGCCTGCTTGTCTCTCCATTTGATTGATTGTTATCCAAGCATTTACTGTTTTAGAATTGATTCTCTTTGGTTCATTCTCTATTTACAAAGAAGCACAAAGTCGCAATACTCTGTTTAGTCTTTGCAGATAGTGAAAAATCGTGTAAAAAAACTAAAGTAATCGAGCAAAATCAGTAGGCCACTAATGAGATATCTTTTTGACCTCGCTAAAATAGAAACATTAGGAACAACCCTTCATGAGAAATACGAAAATAGTGAGATGAACTGAGCTCCACACCATGATGGCTGCAATACAGCTCGGCTCCGCCACCCACCCCGCCCAAAATAATGATAAACTCTATGCAAATATTATAAATATATACAACACACCAGCAAAGTAACAGGGTAAAACATTTTATTAAATAACTATTTACATAACTATTTTATACTTTTTGTTGCCTGATAGCAAGCGTTGCTGCTGATGCTATGCAGACAAAAACTGGTTTTCAGTTTGTACATTCTTCAAGATTTTTCCATCCAAGGCTGGTTGAGAGTTTGTAGAACGATGGCTTCAGATTTTCAACATACGGTGTGGTGGCGCGGACTGGGAGGGGGCGCTTGGCTCCTGCCCCCTCCCCAAGTCGTGTTGCCCTGGTGTGGCCTAAGATCGCCCCAGACATAGGCGGCCGGCTCCCGGGGTCCGGCGAACATTTTGCCTTTTGATGACTCTTCCATTCTGGACCTTTTCCACAATCCGTTTGACCTGAAGAGACGCTGTAGTGGGGCGCCCATTTACCGTTTCAGTTGCCATTCCGCCCGCTTTTGCTACACTGTGCCTCTTCCGCCATTCAGCTGTTTACCGCCCACTCTTGCGACTACAGCGTCTTGCTCACCATGTAGTTGAGTTGCTCCCACTCTTGCGATGCAGAGATAGGCGGCTGCCACAAGACTCTCCAAATGGCGGCCGGCTCTTCAGATTTGGGCGTGATCCACTAAAATGGCCCTGGGACACCTTGGAACTCGGACGCTTGTCTGCTAGGGCTTGGGCCCCATTCTCGAAAGCGTCCCCTGAGCCTTGAAGATTCTACAAAAGTCTTGGGGGCCCCCGACTCCCGCAGGCTTCTGTTGGGAAGCGGCTGCCATGATTGCTCGTGGAATGGCCACGACTGAGCTACAAGATGGTGGTGCTCTCATGCTGACGCCAGCTTCAGTCTGAAACATCCAGAAACACTGTAGACTACCAATTCGATCAGTTCCGGTAGCGCCCCAACGTGACCCGGTAGGGAAGAACTTGCCCTCCCCTCTTTGACTGATGGTTGTTGTTGCCTGTCCCTTCTGTTGTCATTTAACACAACTTTTTAGACTGCTGAAAGGGGTTGTGTTCCGACCGCTGGTTGGTGGAGACATTTTGAGTATATTCTGGACCTACGTTGTCGCGTAATGCGTTATATGACACGCCGCGTTAGCGCACCCGGAAGTGCTCCGGTGCGCGAAGCGCAGCTTCCCAGAAGCGATCCGGGGCGTGGCGTGTAACGTAAGCATAACAGGTCATGTGACTTGTTTATAAAACTTTTCATTGGTTGATTTTACTTTTGTTATTCTAATGATGAAAGGCTTGGTCATATGACCTAAAAATTACGATTTTTATTGCTTTCGAACAGTATTTTTTCTTAAACATATATGTTATAATGTTCCAGGCTAATGTACTTTCCCGGAAAATTTACAACTGTCCTGCAAGTAAAATATATTCCTTTTTCTAGCAAAAGGGCGTTTCTTCGTCCCATGACGGAGCCGTTGGGCAAAAGATGCTCGGCCTGCTGTCTTAGTCACCGATACGCCTGAATATCAGATTCTTATTGATCACTTTATGTTGCAGGAGTAAAAAACACAACAGCCCTTGACCATTTATCTTTACTGCGTTCCTGCTTATTATACCTTTTATCCGTCATGTAATTGGACTGCTTTATTTCACTTGCCTTTTACTGATTCGAAAACAGTGACTAAAATTAAAAACTTTACCAATGTAAATACTACTACCATGTTTTGTTTTAAAAACCTTTATTGTAAAAATGTCAGTATACAAATACGGGCCTATAACCACGTGGGCCGGCCACGGAGCAAACTGGAATCGTATATGATGAGGAGACATTTACACTGTAGAGGAACGTAACGAGCGGGCCATTAGGTTGCAAGAACTAAGGTGTCTAACAGTTGCGGAATCGGTGGACGTACATTTTGTAATTAAAATACGACAGGGCCACTTACAATAAAATGTTCTAGATATACATTTGCGGGCAAGTACCATGGGTGACGTTAATTCGAACTTTCAATAGTACAGTAATCAATAACACATCAGAACTTAATATCAATAAGGATGTCGAAATATTCAATCAATTCTCGTCCCCGCCCGCCATGTGCTTCAAAACTGCATACGTATCTCGTGATATCAAGGTTGTACAACCAGTACACAACAAGGAGTTACGAGTCCCATTTATACCGGCGCCATTTTGGGCGAGGCCGGGCAGGTCCAGGATATAGTCAAAATGTCTCCACCAACCAGCGGTCGGACCAGAACTCCTTTCGGCAGTCAAAAAAGGTTCAGTTAAATGACAACAGAAGAGATAGGCAACAAGAACCAGCAGTCAAAAGAGGGGAGGGAAAGATCTGAAGCCATTGTTCTACAAAGTCTCAACCAGCCTTGGATGGAAAAATCCTGAAGAATGTACAAACTGAAAACCAGTTTTTGTCTGTATAGCATCACCAGCAACGCTTGAGTCAGCTTTGTGTGAAGCCGCCATTTTGATTCAATCAATAGCGTCCCCCTGCACACATTCAGGGACCTGGTCGTGTCTTCAGGTCAAACGGATTGTGGGACAAGATGCAGAAAGGAAAAGGAAAAAAGTTCCGCCAGACCTCGGAAGCCGGCCACCTATGTCATGGGCGATGTTTGGCCACACCAGGGCAATAGTGAAGCTGCAGCAGGTGCAAATAAGCTTCAGACAGTGTTACAAGTACTGCTCAGAACTCTCAACTATGGCATCCAACATCCAGGACTTGCCATCCGGATCTTGGCGCCTTGTGCTGGTTCCGACCTATTCACACATCAGTCCGCTACTGACACCACCTCATAAGCCAACGGGGCACCCCACGCCGACTTTCGGCGCAGCATTGTAGGATGGCCACACCAGTGCGGCAACTTGCTAGACACCACTTCGGTGCCATCCAGATCTCGGCGCGTTGTGCTGCCTTCGGCCTACTGTAGCCGCAAGTGCGGACGCAACTCAGCTGGATAGCGAGTGAAACACCAAGGGGCGCCCCACTGCAGCCGAGGAGCCTCCATCTTGGGGGCGACGCACAGCATCACATTGCTTTCCAATTCAGTCAGATCCTCAAACAGCCCCCACTGACTGACGCGACCTCACAGGCCAACGGGGCGCCCCACGCCGACTTTCGGCGCAGCATTGTAGGATGGCCACACCAGTGCAACAACTTGCTGAACACCACCTCGGTGCCATCCGGATCTTGGCGCGTTGTGCTGCCTTCGGCCTATTCGCACATCGGTCCGCTACTGACGCCGCCTCACGTGCCAACGGATTTTCTACGCTTTTTATAGCAGCGCGTAACGTAAGCATAACAGGTCATGTGACTTGTTTATAAAACTTTTCATTGGTTCATTTTACTTTTGGTTTCCTAATGATAGAATGCTTGATCATATGACCTAAAAATAACACTTTTCATTGGATTAAAACATTTTTTTTTCCCAAACGATGAAAGCCCCACCTTGTTTCTGGATGTTTCAGACTGAAGCTGGCGTCAGCATGAGAGCACCACCATCTCGTGGCTCCGTCGTGGTCATTCCGCGAGCAATCATGGCAGCCGCTCCCCACCGGAAGCCTGCAGGAGTCGGGGGCCCCCAAGACTTTTGTAAAATCTTCAAGGTTCAGGGGACATCCGAGTTCCAAGGTGTCCCAGGGCCATTTTAGTGGACCAGGCCCAAATCCGAAGAGCCGTCCGCCATTTTAAGAGTCCTGTGGCAGCCGCCTATCGCTGCACCGCAAGAGTGGGCGCAACTCAACTACATGGTGAGCGAGACGCTGTAGCCGCAAGAGCGGGCGATAAACAGCTGAAAGGAGGATGAGGCACAATGTAGCAAAAGCGAGCAGAATGGCAACTGAATGGTAAAGGGGCGCCCCAGTACAGCAGACGAGCCTCCACCTGGGGAGGCCCGTTCACGCCGCCTCCCCCCCCCCCCCCAGGGCGCCCCACGCCGTTTTTCGGAGCAGCATTGTAGGATGCCAAAACCAGCGCGGCAACTTACTGGACATCACCTGGTTGCCATCCACATCTCAGCGCGTTCTGCTGCCTTGGGACTATTCGCACAACAGACCGCTACTGACGAGGCCTCCCCCTGCACCACCCGGGACGCCCCACGCCGTTTTTCGGAGCTGCATTCTAGGATACCAAAAACCAGTGCGGCACCCAGGTAACATCACCTGGGTGCCGTCCAGAACTCAGCACGTTGTGCTGCCTTGGGACTATTCGCACAAAACACAGCTACTGACCATTTTTGCTTCTTTTTTAAAAAAATGTTTAAATGTATTTACTGTTTTTGTTGCGTTGTATATATTTATAAGTCATTAAAATGTTATAATCCTACAACTTAGTTGGAGTGCTATATATTTATAATGTGACACATAATTGTAAAAACTTTGATGTACAAAGAGGCATCCCTGGAATCTTCCGCTTCAGGCTCGGACCCACACACCCTCACAGTGAGAATCCCCTCCCCAAGCACAATACAGGATGGTTATCAGATAGTAGGAACGCGTGTGGTGTGACGGATCTCATCGGGTGGGGGCCTTGATCTACTGTAACTCCTTTGAAGAGGGGTGATTCGCTACAGCTGGGGCCATAAACTACATCTGCAGGGCTAGGTGATAGCCTGGGACCGGCCTGGACAATCGGACACAGAGGAAGAGGAGTGTCAGAGGGTGCGGTAGTGAATAGGGTGAAAGGGAGGTGTCGGGCGGGCACAGGGTGTGATTCTCAGAGAAGAACAGCGCAGATGGGAGGAGGTTTCTGGCCCATGCATGAGAGAGAGAGCGGGGGTGACCAGTGCGTGGGGAAGATGCTTGCGAGGGTGGGGAGCCATGCTGAGGATCGGCGGCGTGCAGAGAGTGGGTCTGGTCAAGGCATCTAAAATGGCTGCCGTGCTCGACAAAAGTGTGGCATTGCAAAAAAGGCAAGATGGCGCAGACAATGTTTATCAATAAGGATTAATTTATAACAATTATTTTTAACAAAATATTTACTTGCAGTGACAAAATGGCGGTCAACAGTTCCTGATTTCCATCGAATCGAACGTTAACAGACGTCACGCAGCAAAAAAAAAAAAACGCTCACGCACAGCCACTGGAAGACATGTATCAACATATATGAGCCTCCTCAGCCACCCTCAGAAAACATAAGGGGTCAGGATACGTCTCCCGTACCCCCTTATACCTAGTAATTTAATTAAATCGAAACACAAAATGGCGAATTCACGTTTAGCTACCAGTTTGCGACCCGGTTCGCGAACCGAGAAGCGCTTCTACCGCGAAAAATCAAATTTTTATTATTTGCCCCACGGGACCCTTTAATAACCCCAACATCATTCCTAGTAGGTCAAGAAGGATCTACCTTGCCCCCTTTCATTAAATTCCCCCTTCGTTTTTCTCCTCCTCTTGTCTCTCGATCCTACCGAGAGACAAGATGGCGGCACACCGGACTGTTTAGAATGTTGACAGACACCGGAGAGCCAATCAGCTTCGCTACGCAAAGCTCCGTTACGCGAAAAGTACGCGATCTGGTGCGCTATCTGGGACGCTGTCACAGATATATCTGTTTTTTTAAACGTTAATTTCTCAAAATCCACTGGAGCACATATATTGAGACCCAGCAAAGGCACATCGGGCAAACAGTCCCTACAATTTTGCCAAGTTTCGTGTAAATCCATTCAGCCGTTCGAGCTAAAAGTGAGGCCAAAGGCCCCATGGTAAAATGAATGGGAAAAACGCGTTTTGGGACCCCCTTTTTTCTCGGCCCCCCCTTGACGGAACCCCCCAAATTTTCAGGGGCTGCTCAGAAACAAAATGTGCCATTTTCCTGAAAATTTCAGCCGATTCCGTCCACAAACGCCAAAGTTATTAGACATAGAATTTTCAAAAGTTCCATAGAGAAAAAATCCTAACTATATGTACCTACTGGCGACCGCCAGTAGGTTATATATATATATATATATATATATATATATATATATATATATTCAATGAAAAAACCATAGGTTATAGACCATATATAGTTAGGAATTCGCATTTACAAAACCTTATTTTACTCGCACAAAACCATTGAAATTCCATATATAGTTAGTTGCACTAACTATATATCGCGCACCCGCAATCCACTGCTGATGATGTCACATATTACATCATTCATGACATGGTCAGTGACATCACTGATGACATCACTGATGACATCTCAAATGACATCACTGATGACATCACTGATGACATCTCAAATGACATCACTGATGACATCTCAAATGACATCACTGATGACATCACTGATGACATCTCATTTGACATTACTGATCACATCACTGATGATATCATTCATGTGATAATACGATGAACCTCTTCAGACTCTAATATAACCTTAGATACAATCAGTGTAAACAGACACTCACAGACTGTCACTCATCCATGGAGTTACTCACACACCTAGTCAGTCATGCAAAGAATCAATCACACCTCCATTTCCTCAACTATACAGTTATACAAACTTTACTTATTCAAACATATACTAACACATATTTACTCTCTTATACAATCCCTGATACAAGTTCACAATGATCCATACAGCCACTCACACATTCACTGGCTCTTATGCACAGTTATTTATATATGTCAACTCACCCATGTACTGTGTTTTACATATGTACTTACTTTGACATGTAGCACTGAGATATCCATTCACTCACCAATACACTCATGCACACAGTCAACCGCCCATACAGCTGTTTCCACATGCACTTTTGAAACCATACATCTAGTGAATCAACTGCTCACACATCTATGCACAGAGTCATACACCTCCCAGCCACCCACACACACACTCAGTCTCCCATACAAATACTTGGGCAATCAATCAATAACCCATATAGTTACTCATATATCTACTTATCAACACATGCAACAGTTTACAGAACAACAGACATAATGATGCACAAATTAAGACAGTTTAGTCACTAACCCATGCACTCAGTGAAACACATTTAATCACTCACTCATACAGTCAGTCATGCACCTACTAAATCCTTCATCCAGACACTTATACATCCACTCATTCTTCAATATGAAAGACATATTTTAACTTTACAGAAACATACAGTCACTGGATGTTGTCATCAGTGATGTCATCAGTGATGTCATTTGAGATGTCATCAGTGATGTCATCAGTGATGTCACTGACCATGTCATGAATGATGTAATATGTGACATCATCAGCAGTGGATTGCGGGTGCGCGATATATAGTTAGTGCAACTAACTATATATGGAATTTCAATGGTTTTGTGCGAGTAAAATAAGGTTTTGTAAATGCGAATTCCTAACTATATATGGTCTATAACCTATGGTTTTTTCATTCAATTTCAATGGTTTTTTAAATGCAAATTTCTAACTATATATGGTCTATAACCTATGGTTTTTTCAGTGAATTTCATTGGTTTTTTAAAAGCTAACATCTGTAGCTGTAAAATGTATTATTCTTTAAATCCCAAAATATATATAGATATTTATTGATAATTTTTTTTAAATATTTTTTTCTTCGCTTCTAGTTCGCGAACCGGGAAGCTTTCCGTTAGCTCATCTTGATGCCGCGATCTAGTCCGCGAACCGGTCAACGTTACGTTAGCGGAACAGTGACGCGTCGCGGAAGCGCGACATATCACGTTATCGCGTAATGCGTCTAATGACGCGTCGCGTTAGCGCTCCCGGAAGTGCTCCGGACCGCGAACCGGAAGCGATCTGGGACGCGGCGCGCGCCGCGTAACGTAAGCGGAACAGGTCATGTGACTTGTTTATCAAACTTCTCATTGGTTCATTTCACTTTTGGTTTCCAAATGATGTATGACTAGGTCATGTGACCTAAAAATAACACTTTTCATTGGCTCAGAACTTTTGTTTTCCCCAAATCATGTAAACCCCTCCTTATTTCCTCACTCTGACTTTCATCTTGGTGAGAGAAAGACCATTTATTTGAAGATCCACAATGGCTTCCATTCTTGCTGCAGCTGGTGCACCCCCACCACCACCTCCACCTCCTCATAAGAAGAGAGGACCACCTAGTCAAATTCTGACTAACAGAGAGGAGGAAGATGAGGAAGAAGAAGAAGAGGAGAGAGAGGAACAACAATTTCTTGATGAGTTGCCCCGGGTTTCTAAACGAAAATCCAGTTTTATCTGGCAGTTTTTCACCATCCCTCCTGGAACAAAGAAAGTCAATGCAAAATATGCCACCTGCCTCATCTGTGACTACAGATTGTCGAGAGGCACAGAAAAGAAGTACAGTATGGGGAACTATACAATGCACCGTCACATGAGCAGGTGGCATCCCAATAACTACAGCCGGGCTGAATTAAGGGATCTTGTAGACAATCCGACGGCAACTCCTGTTGCAAGATCTACATCCACATTGTCTTTGACGGGAAGAGAGGCACAAGAGACTGTGCCCAACATCCAACCTAACTTCCAGCACATAAAGTTATCTTGTGTTTACTGTGGTGAAATGCTATCATATGGCAACATGAGTATCAACCTCATGAACATTGCATATGAAAATCATAAATGCCCTAATGCACCCAAAAAGTAATTTTCTTTTTTTTGCTCCAGTTGAGCCGTTTTGAAAGCCTGTTTTTTGTTGTCTCCCTACCATAAAAAAAACAAAAAAAACATAAAACAGTTCTAAAAATACAAAAAAATCAAAAAATGTTCAAAAAATAAAAAAAAAATATAAAACAACAAAAACAAAAAAAAACAGTTCTTTTCAGAACTACCTCCCCTTTCAAACAAAATTGCTAGAATGTTTATCACTCTGGCAAGCTCTATTTCTTTTGGTTCGCTTCAAGTTCGCTGACCGGTTCGCGAACTTTAAGCGAACTAAAAAAATATTTTTTAAAAAAAAAGAAGAGTTAGTATAAGGGAAGTAATCAGAGAATAATGTAAAAAGAAAGACAGCTAGAGAGAGTAAATGAGAGATAGTGTCAATGACATCATCAGCAGTGCATTGCGGGTAAAAAGAGTGGAAAACATTTACCTTATAATTCTTGTTACCTTTTTTAAATATTTTTTCATACTTTCAATCTGTAAAACAAAGAACAAACATTTCAAAAAATATTAAAACATGTATTTAAAAATTAGAAAAGACAAGGGAAAAGGTTCAAAAACAAACAGTTTTTCAACAACTTTGACATTTACAGAAGTCTCTGCTTCTCTACGTCACCTACACAATCCTAAACATATATATTCAAAAGAAACTGTATCTTGATGTTGCTGAACTGAGGCCTATTTTGGAACATGATGTTTTTCTTGCACTGCTAATGTCTCACAATAGTGATGCAATAGCAGTGCAAAAAAGATGTAAAGCCATAATAAAATTGTGTCTAACATTGTAAATGATTGTTTTAGGATGCAAACAAGATGTGTGCTTTCAAGAGCTTTCTTTGAGGTGAGGCCTCTTTTTTTTATAAAAAAAAAAACACTACCCAGAAGTACAGCACTCTAAGCATTAAAATTGATATTTACAGAACTCAGCTTACCCATATGTACCACACATTTCTAAATGTATATCATAAGGACAAAAAGCATAACATTAATTATACATGTTAAATGGTTTATTTTTGCTGTTCTCAGAATGTATCAAATTTCACTTAAATCAGTGACTTGAAGGTATTCATCATGTAACAGCAGGGAAAAAAAACACAATCAAAATGACTGTGTTTAAAAAACCCATACAACCTAAGAAATCTGTTTTCAAAACTTCTTAAAATTAACTTACTTTCAATGACGTCAAACGATCTCCTATAAACAGCATCCACTCTGTTGTGCTTTAAATATTTTCAGCCCGCCACTTTCTGAAAGAAAATCTCCATCGATACGTGAAATATGTTACATAGAAAAAAAACTTCTCTCATTATATCACATGTTTCCACTAGGCCAAATCATGTTGCCGCGATTCGCAAGTCTTGTAATTCTTCCAATCAAATCCCGACATTTTCTATTTTCGCAACTTTCAAAAATAAAATATTTGAGATTATTTTCACAATCCTGGACTACTAATATCTTACTCTTCTTTGTCACTCATGTTCTCCTTTTCCTATGACACTGATACTGCTTACTATGAAGCAGACTTACTTCCATCAGGTTTATATAGTTGGATTTTTAATCGAGACAGCATTGCAGACTTACATTCCCTCTACTTAAAATTTTGGTTTTAAAAACACCAGGTAAGAATTTTTAAGGTCAAACGGCAATTTTTTTTTGAAAGTTACAACAGAATCATTACAGAATGACCAGCCGTTTCCAGACTTTAAGTAAGCTGTATAATGTCCTGATGTTGTTGATGGACCATCGTGATAGATAATTGCTACAGTAACAAAAGTCCTCCCTGATATTGACAGCTGAGAAGCCACAAAATGTTTTATTAAAGTTGACAATTTTGATCCATCAGGCCTACATCGTTGCATCATTAAAATGACATACTGGCCATATCTACGTATAAATAATGTTGACATCATATCACATTTACATTGGCTACACTCCATGTTGTGATCCGCTGCATTTACTAGCTTATTAAAGGACACTGATTTACTGTCTGGCAAAGTTAAATATATAAATCTTTCTGAGTCTACACTAGTAGTACTTGATACCATACAGTTCTCGCAGTCATGCTGCCATTGATAAGAAAGCCCAAACAGGTGATCTACATCTACACCCTCATCTTGCAATATATCAAGCATATACATTAAAAACTCCTGACAATCTTGCTGATTATTTTCAGAGAAGTCTGTTTGACCTGAACATTCATCTAACAGATAACGAACTTCAGACACACTTTCTACTTTTGTACGATCAGTGCTACATTTCTCTAACACAGAATTCAACAAGCAGCATAAACTTTGTTCTGAATTGAACACAATCTGTTCTTTTAAACTCTCTAGTGAAAAGAGAACATTAACAACGACATTTGCATAGCAGTTGACACCAGAACTGTTTTCAAATTGAAAACCAACAATCTCTTCAACAGTATCCACTTTCTTTCTGCTAACAACTTTCGGTTCATTCACTTTTAGTCTTTTTGCAACAACCTCCCTACTATTACTGCTATTTCTACGTTTCCGGCCTACCACACGTTTCTCAAACAAAGGATATTGAGGCAAATGTGGCGCATACTCTCTTCTTAACCTATTGTATTCCTTAACACAATCTAGATCCGCACAAATGTTTGTGACATCACAGTCAATCAAGTACAATCCCGATAAAGTTCTAACTCGTGACAATGCCACATATGCCATACCCTCCTTGAACACTGAACTGCCAATATTCACCAATGCACAGTCTACACTTAAACCTTGCGATTTATGGATTGTCACCGCATATGCTAAGCAAACAGGAAACTGTTTACGGCGAACATATAAGTCTTTAACAAGCAAAAACCTAGCAGAACAACGACCAATTTGCTGTACTTCCTCAATGCCATCAAATTTAATTCTTAAAAATTCTATTCCATCTCTATTTCTGTATTTCTCAAAATCAACAACATTACCCATTGATCCATTTACCAGACCTCTTTCTACATGTAAATTCCGTCTCAAAATGATTCGGCAATTTAAACACACATTCAGAGTCTTTTCAAAACCCGCTGTCTTAGATATAGTCTTCTCTAATGAATCCAATTTTGATTTCAAATTATCTGACAAAATAATTGTTGATCCCATATGCTCTAATTTGTCGATAGCTTCCAGTTTCACAATGTCTTGCTTTTCTAAATTCAACATTTTGTTGTTGAAGATGGCACATTCTGCAAGAGTTGGCATGAGACATATCCCGGATTTCTTCTCAGTAATTTTCTGAAAAATATTCTCAGGCACAATCTCTTGTTTGGGATACAAATTTGACAGTAACCGTGCATTTAAAGCTTCTTTCCCATGCTCGGTCACTTTTCCAATTCTAATATCTTGTAGAATATTCTTGTAATCTTCATCCTTTGCCTGACGCATATTTTGATGCAGTTCTGCATAATTGAAGTTTAACCATATATTGACGTTGCCAATGCTCCCTAGGCACTTCCTGGTATCTTCATGCGTGAGTATTTTGAACACAGGTTGACCTTTTACTGGTGTCAGCTGTAGAAGATCTCCGAAAACAATAATGTGTTTCCCACCAAATAAGACATCATATTCAGTTTTAAGTACTTCTTGCATTCTCAAATGCACAAAGGCAAGCATGACATTGGAAACCATGCTTACTTCGTCAATGATAAGTAGTTTCATTTTCCTCAAGACTCTTGAAACTTCACAGCAAGCATCTCCAGATAACTTGTTGTATTGTAATTTGTTGTCATGCTCCACCGGCAGCATCAATAGACGATGCAAAGTAATACCTTTAATATTATGTGCTGCCAGTCCAGTAGGAGCGGTCACAACACAAGACAGCGATGACTCAGTCCTTTCCTGCAAATAACAAGAGATTGCTTTAATGAGGAAACTTTTTCCAGTTCCCGCTTCTCCACTCACGTACAGTCGGACAGGCTTCAACGACGTACACGAGCACTCTTTCTTCTCATGACTTAATCCGTGCTCAATTTCCTTGGTAACTTCATCATATATTTTCCTCTGCTCAACGTTGAGTTGTTTTTCCAAGTCTTGTAAGTTAACTGAATCCTCCTGAGCATGTGCCATGGCTCTTTCTACTTCATTCATAGCAGTGGCAGCTTCATTTTCAATAATAGGTCCTCCAAGTGGATCTTGACTCAATGAAACAGAACTCTGACTGTCCTGAGAACTGTCTCTGGCAATCTCGGCTGCAATCGTTGCTTCCTGCTCAATTTCCAAAGTTAGCATTTCTTGATATTTAGAAAAAGCAGGACATTCTATGGACTCCTTGGCTGCATTGAAAGAGTCTTCGTAACAGAGGAAATCTCCAAGCAGTTCCTCTTCTGCACGCCAAGGCTTAAAAAGTTGCAAAAGTGCTAAATAGAAAAACTCCTTTTTTTCTGGAGATTCGCCACTTAATTTTCGATGGTTTACTAATTGGCATTTTCTTTGCTTGACCAGGCATCCTTCACTTCCAATTACAGCATACACTCCTTTCTCAATATCTTCTTTGATGTTCCTCTTGAATATATAATTTTGGAGAACCTCATATAGACAAACATTCTCAAGGTGACTGCTTCGATTTGGATAATATGTATCCAACATGTTGGTCTTCAAAATGTCGGTACTGTTTGGTTCCTTTTCTGCCAAATACTCAATTTCCCGAACAGGTTTTAGAACTCGATTTCGCGTTGCAGCAAGACCAAGACTCGCCCAAACGAGACTCCTGGATTTGGCATAGAGACTTGCTGAAGACAATCGATCAGAACATTCGTAAGCTCCGATTTCTCGATGCGACAACATCTTCAGACTGAAACTGTACAACTTCTTGCTGAGGCTCTTTTCATGGGAAATGTCCTCCCACATATCCTTCAGTTCGGTCTTTTCTTTTTTGGTGATGTAAGATGTCACATACCGAGCCACAGCCATACAGTTGTCAGCCACAAACTGTATATCCATGTTGGCATTCCACATGGACAAAATCACTGGGTTGTAGTCATTGATGTACTTGGACTCTTCATTCCTTTTCAAATTGTATGTATTCTTGGGTGATTTCCTCGTCACATTATGTCGCAGCGAAGACATCAAACTGTTCACTCTTCCTTTAGAAATCACCGGTCGTGGAAAGTTGAAACGACATTTGGTGTAGAACTTGTCCTTGTTTCTGAATTTACGACGACAGTACTTTCCACAACGATGGCTTTGGAAACGTAGAACTTGTTCTCTTAGACTTTTCTTCTCCGTTGCGTTTGGAACAGCACACGTAGAATACTGTTCGATGAAATTCATCACTAAGTCATCCGGATCTGTTCCAAATTTAGGTGCATCCTTGATCCACAGCAACATATGTATATGAGGGGCACCTCTTGCTTGATACTCCTTTCTCCAGAAGAAATCCAACACCTCTCCAAGAGGTGGATTCTTTTTATTTGTGATGAAAGACATCATAGCTTCAAATCTATGATTGAAGTACCTGCATACATTCACAGGATCCAAAGAACACAGTTCTCCAGGTGTCTTGAATTCAATGTTTTCAATATTTCCATTTGCCTCTCGTAGAAATTCAAGTAAGTCATCCCAGCCATACTCAGCACAGCTCAGAGTGAGGAACCATGTCGGAGTTCCTAAGTTCCTCAGCATACATTTTAAATCACCATGACGACGGTACCAGTACTCATTAGTACCACGCTGACACGCCATGAGATTAATTAAGTGAGAATCCAAAATACTGTCTTGGACATTGACTTTATGCATAAAGTCACTTGCCGAGATGTTTCGCATCTGTATACCACTTTTTAAGATGTGGTTCACTGCATATGAAAGTCCAGACAGATCGCTTTCAAACAGGAGATGAAACAAATAGGGAATACATTGCCGAAACCTAGGATCTTCTGCATACAATCGTAAAGTCCGGTATTCAGACGCAGGAATTTCACGAGGTCGCTCATCATATCTTCCTCCTTGACCTGTGGGAAATAGCTGTGGGAAACACCGAGCTTCCAAACTTTCCTCCCAAACACTAATGGGACTCCCTTTGGCTTGTTTCATTTGAAACAACTCAATAGCATTCCCCATGACTTCCTTGGAATGCAAAGGATGAACACTATAATGTTCATATATTTCTTCACTTTTAGAGGCCTCTACTTTCTCAATTTGGCCAGCACACAAATCGCTATCCTCTTCATCACTTACTTCCTCTTCTGCAACATATACATTCTTATAGTACTTATTATTTTTCTTCAAATACACTGTTGCCTTTTTGACTTTCCTAACATCCACTAAATCTTGCCATATTTTCTTATTCTTTGTCGGAACCCCATTAACCAAGATAACCAGAGGTTCCTCTTCCACTTTTTCTATTCCAATTGTGTTAATGTTTTTGTTCAAATCTAGAGGCAAATAAACAACTCTTCCCTTTAATCCTCTCTGTAAATCTGCTGGAGGCAACTTCCCTGTCTTTGGCTCCATTCTTACAATAGCCTGAAAGGGATGGATACTTTGAATCAAAATAGATTCATAAGTATTTAAATCCTTCAATTCAGAAGGAATCTCAACCAATTCCAGATTATTATGAACTGCCCTAGCAGGCATCTGGTTTTGGTTTAATTTATTACAACAATAAGTACACACACGTTGATCCGATCCCAAATCAAAATAATTTTCTACCATCAAGTATGTGGCTAAATCCTTCCATTCACTATTATTTTCCCTTTCACTTTTTGCATATAAATCCACTACCTTAGTCTGATTCTTATAATAAGTGCGTCGACAACATACACAAGTGAAATTAGGCCTCTCACTTGATTTCATCTGAAACGTGGCAATTTCCTTCTGAAAATTATCTGTACTGGAAACCTGTACATTATCTTCCACATTACCCTCTACTTCAGGGTCAATTTGAACATTCTCATCTTTACTACCAAAGTAACAAAACTCAATTTCTTCACAAATATTCTTCACATCTATTTCAGAACCATGCAAAAGAGCAGCACATAACTGTTTAAGCATAATTGCTGGACTCTTAGCATAATACAACATTCTCACTAATTTTCTCACTTTATTATGATGCACTGCTAGCATCCTGAAATGATGAAAAACACTCTGGCATACTCTCCTGGAAAGACAAGCCAGTGAATGACCACGCAAACCTGTCATTTGTCTCACTCTGCAAGGATCTAAATCTTGCAACAACTTCATTTTCTGCTTCAAACTTTTCTTATTAAATGTCCGTATAAAATCACAAAACAAATTGATGGAAACCTGTCGCACACTGCAAATAGAACTACACTTCCAAATGTACACAGGACCCTTAGGACGTCTTCCTAAAACCTCATCACTTAGCGCCTCTTCTGTCTCTGTTGTCACAAGTTGTTCTTTTTCAACTGGACAACCATCCTTCACTTCATAAGCTCGACCACTGATGTCAACTGCATGCACCAAATCATTATCCTGAAAATAAGTCTCCTCATTAAAAAATGCCTCAGAACTTGAACTATGCATCCATTCTCCAGAAAAAACTTCACAAAAGTTAGTACGATTTACTACTCTCTTCCATCTACTTTTTGTTTTGAAATCAGAAATTACCTTGCTTAGTTTCCTAATTCTATTGATTACCAAAATAAACAACTTTCGCTTGATTTCAAAAGCATGATCAATAATTTTCTCTACATTTTTCTTCTTCCTATAAAATGCCGCTTTCTGTTGGCCTTTCTTTTTAATATTTTTCAATAAATTAACTAATATCCTATTACGGAACATTCGTTGTCGAATGTCCCTAAACTGTTGTTTCCTTCTACTATCATGCACAGAGTTATCTCTTCCTCTACCAGTAACATTTGTGATGGGTCTCTCCTTTCCATTTAAATTACTTTTCTTTTTGTAAACAGACACATTTTTTTGAGCAAAATTTTTTTTACTACAAATATTTCTTAAGAATGATTTCGTGCTCTTACCCGGACCTTTCTTGGTGTTTTGATAAGTATTTGGGGAAGAGGACTGCTGCAATAAAACATCATCCTGCTGTCTTTGACGTTTTCTAGCCTTTCGTATTCGACTTCTGGAAGGCATTTTCCAAACTATGAAAGAATCTGCAGTTGAATCTGTGAAAAAATATAATATAAAATGTTATTAACCACTATTACCAAACAGTAAATAAATAACAGTCATCTAAAACTTAATGCCGTACTAATTATTTAACATAGCAAATATTTTCCACCAGCACTGCATCACAAAAATGACACTCAATGGTACAAAACAGGCATACAACACTCATAAATCACTCCCTAATATTTAAAATCATTAATTCAGGATGACGATAAGATGTAGCCTATCTAAAGGTTTGTTTAGGCCCAGATCTTTTGACTGGGGTGAATGTGTGTCATTGATCCACATTCAGTCCATCACCTGTTTTGTTTATTTGAGGTGAGGCCAACACATGGTTGCAGATAAGATTTTCACTGAAAAAAAACCAAGGTAAAAAAACATGTGAAGGCCTACCAATGAAGTAAATCATTAAATGAAAACCAATACATTTCTGGAAATATGCACTACTAGTGCTTCATAAGATGTTTTGGGTCATATTTATAAGTTATTTGAGTATCTAGTATGCTATTTTACATTCTTCATGGTGCAAATTTATTGTAAATACGCTCCCACCTGCGGTTGGCAAATTTAGATTTTGATTATGGGAGTTAGATAGGCATGTTAATAATTTCCCAAAAATGGTATATAACCCCAAACAACCTTTGTAGCAAATGCTCTTAGCCATGTTATCCACCTCCCATTGGATAACATGGCTAAGAAGTGCTTGCAAATGTGATAAAAAAAGGCCTGCAATGCATGAATATCGCAGAAAAATCAGCGATATTCATGCATTTTCCAGCAAATGCTCTTAGCCATGTTATCCACTTCCTATTAAATAACATGGCTAAGAACTGCTCAGGGCACCATGAGGAACGCTTTCCATTTAAAAAGGGAAAAATAACATCAAAGACACTAAAATGCCTTCTAAATATGACCCCAAACAACCTATGAAGCTCTAACAGTACATATCCTGAAATTTAATTGTTTTCAAAATTCGTTTTTAAACACAGCATATAAATCAATTGTATACCTGCATTCATGAAGAAATGACTAAAAATGTCCTTGAGACACATGATTGTGTTTTCTGGAATGCCCTAGCACCATTTTTGGGACACTATTAACATGGCTACGTAACTCCCATAATCAAAATCTAAATTTGCCAAGCACAAGTGGGAGCGTATTTACAAGACACTTGCCCCATGAGGAACACTTTCCATTTAAAAAGGGAAAAATAACATCGCAGAAAAGTCAGCGATATTCATGCATTTTCCAGCAAATGCTCTTAGCCATGTTATCCACTTCCTATTAAATAACATGGCTAAGAACTGCTCAGGGCCCCATGAGGAACGCTTTCCATTTAAAAAGGGAAAAATAACATCAAAGACACTAAAATGCCTTCTAAATATGAACCCAAACAACCTATGAAGCAATGTGAAAAAAAACGGCCACAATCCATGAATATAGCAGAAAAATCAGCGATATTCATGCATTTTCCAGCAAATGCTCTTAGCCATGTTATCCACTTCCTATGAAATAACATGGCTAAGAACTGCTCAGGGCCCCATGAGGAACGCTTTCCATTTAAAAAGGGAAAAATAACATCAAAGACACTAAAATGCCTTCTAAATATGACCCCAAACAACCTATGAAGCTCTAACAGTACATATCCTGAAATTTAATTCATTTCAAAATTCGTTTTTAAACACAGCATATAAATCAATTGTATATCTGCATTCATGAAGAAATAACTAAAAATGTCCTTGAGACACATGAAAGTGTTTTCTGGAATGCCCTAGCACCATTTTTGGGACACTATTAACATGGCTACGTAACTCCCATAATCAAAATCTAAATTTGCCAAGCACAAGTGGGAGCGTATTTACAAGACACTTGCCCCATGAGGAACACTTTCCATTTAAAAAGGGAAAAATAACATCGCAGAAAAGTCAGCGATATTCATGCATTTTCCAGCAAATGCTCTTAGCCATGTTATCCACTTCCTATTAAATAACATGGCTAAGAACTGCTCAGGGCCCCATGAGGAACGCTTTCCATTTAAAAAGGGAAAAATAACATCAAAGACACTAAAATGCCTTCTAAATATGAACCCAAACAACCTATGAAGCAATGTGAAAAAAAACGGCCACAATCCATGAATATAGCAGAAAAATCAGCGATATTCATGCATTTTCCAGCAAATGCTCTTAGCCATGTTATCCACTTCCTATGAAATAACATGGCTAAGAACTGCTCAGGGCCCCATGAGGAACGCTTTCCATTTAAAAAGGGAAAAATAACATCAAAGACACTAAAATGCCTTCTAAATATGACCCCAAACAACCTATGAAGCTCTAACAGTACATATCCTGAAATTTAATTCATTTCAAAATTCGTTTTTAAACACAGCATATAAATCAATTGTATATCTGCATTCATGAAGAAATAACTAAAAATGTCCTTGAGACACATGAAAGTGTTTTCTGGAATGCCCTAGCACCATTTTTGGGACACTATTAACATGGCTAGGTAACTCCCATAATCAAAATCTAAATTTGCCAAGCACAAGTGGGAGCGTATTTACAAGACACTTGCCCCATGAGGAACACTTTACATTTTAAAAGGCGAACATAACATCTTAGACACTCAAATACCTTATAAATATGGCCCAAAACAACCTATGAAGCTCTAGCAGTAAATATCCAGAAATGTAATTGATTTCTGAAATCGTTTTTAAAAGCAACATATCTGTTTCAGCTTACATAACAGACCATGAAATGGCCTCCATGTATTACAATATCTTGTGTTACAGCATGCCAGAATGTTACACCAAATATGCAATTATAATTTCTCTATGAAACTAATTCTATTACTATATCACTACAGACAAAACCACATTTTAAAAACACAGCTTTCTTCATCATTTTCTCCTTAAATCATACTATTCTCTATCTAAATTAAATAAATCTTTTCTCACCTTAGCAAATATTTTTTGAGTTTTGAAAACAGTCTCAGAAATACACCAAATTGTCTTCAGCAGAAGAAAAAGGATGCACTCCAAAGGCTGCAGCTATTGAAAGCACAGAAATACAGATATTCTTTTCACATATCTCTCATATTAGCCAATCATACCTCTTCCCTCACTTTTTTCAAATCAAAACCCTTCCCCCCTCTGCCCTGTCTGCCTTGTTTCCATAGCAACCACCTCCTGGAAGACCTCTCATGTTTGCAAATTCACACAACAATGTTTCAATTGAACTCTGAACTCTCAGTGCACCTGCGTATCCAGTGCAATCTTTCATTAAATGTTTCTTCCTTGACCATTCAAATTACATCTTTCAAGGAACACATCCATGCACCCTAACTTTCTGTTTTCAGAAATGGAAATGCACCAATCACTGCTAATGAATCATTAGCATTGGAAATCCACAGTTTTTTTTCTTTAGAAACTCCTACTGTTTCAACTGCCCTTTCATTACCACACTTCATCTGACTGCAGCCCAACCTTCACCCACCATGTTTAAGGTCTGGATTGTTGGACATAGTTACATCCACTGGGCTCAAAGGTATGCTGAGAGCAGAAATTTACCTAACCTCAATTTACAAGATGTGGAAATTAACTGGTTGGGCCAAAGAGGATTAAAATGTCACCAATTGATACCATTGGTGAAAACCTTTATGCATTTGCCAAAACCTGACCTGTTAATAGTGCACTGTGGAGGTAATGATTTGGGCACTTTGACAGGGGTAGGTCTGGAAATGCTTTTAAAGGACACCTTTGAGCAATTAATGGCACTTTTTCCTCAAACTGCCTTGGTATATTCCAATATATGCCAAAGACAGAAATGGAGGTGGTCCAACCAATTTTGTCCACAAATTGAGAAAGCGAGGAAGCATGTAAACAAATCTGTTTCAGCTTACATGAGAGACCATGGAATGGGCTCTCTTTACAACAATAACTTGCGTTACTACATGCAAGATATCTACAGAGGAGATGGAGTTCACTTCTCAGATGAGGGCAACAGAATTTTCATTCTGAATTTAAGACTGTGCATTGGTACCTACTTATAAGTACCTAAATGTACCATAAACCCAAAAGCTCTTCTCAGAGCTACCCTACATCTGATCACTCACAATTATTATTTTTCTCTAACTTTTTTCACTAATTTTCCTCAAAATTCGCTCCCCGGAGCGCTACCCGGTTCGCTAACCGAAAGCTAACCTCGCGGAATTTTTAAAAAAAATGTTTTTTTCCGCACATATAAGCCTCCTCAGCCACCCTCAGAAAACCTAGAGGGTCAAGATAAGTCTACCATGACCCCTTCTACCCATTCTAAACATTATTTGCCCTCCATCTTGTATCTTAATGCGACCGAAACACAAAATGGTGGACTCCCGTGACGCTTAAGGTTCGCGAACCGGGCCGCTTCCCGGAAAGCGGTCCAAAAAAAAGGTGGGAAAGTAATTTACAGGAAAACGACTAGAGACACTCTCACCAAATATAGATTAGCTCATACTACATAACAATCCCTTCCATTCTCACAAATTTCATTGAAATTTCATTTAGCCATTTAGCCTGTAGACCTCTCCAAGTACCATGAGGTAAATTACTTCACAAAACACATCTGAAGTGTTGGAATTGACAACCAATGAAAATGTTACTTACATTTTCTACTTTTATTACCTGACATTTGATTGGTTATATACCTGAATATATATAAAGGAAGAGAAGGAAACACAGCCATTTTGACTACTACTTGTTGTTGTATATATCATTTAGAATACCACTAATAACATCAACTTGTTTCTAAAGGTAAGTTGTTATTTTTAAAACTGAAGTATATTGTGCACTATAAGTAAATATGGTAAACTTTTTCAGATAGTTATATACTATCCCTCTGTAAGAGTTAGACATTGAGAAAGGCTTCTTTATTATAATTATGGACTGATTTAGGTTTCTGTGGTATAATTATAAATTTACTTAGGCTTCTTCACAGGCACTTTTTAATAGTACTAATTCACGCCTGAAACCATACAGTGCCCATAGATTACTTCTCTGGTATAAACTCACAAATGCCTGTCTGAACTTAAACCCAACAGTGCCCTATCTCTACTGATATATTTATTTTTTTATGCAAATTACAGCAATAAAATGGAAGGTGAGCAGAATGTTTCCTTCGAAATTGTTCTGGAGACCAACACAGAAAAAGAAATTGAGGACAATGATGACTCTGATTTCATGGATCAATCACGGGACCATGAATTAGTTCAATGTGTGGAATCAGTGGATCATTTACTTCATTATGATGACGGTCAAATGTTTGAACTTATGTTCACTGAACAAGAACACATATCAGACAGTGAAATGCTAGACGTTCTAGTAAATTTCGAAAAACAATCCGAAAAATAAAATTATATGTAATATTAAAAAATTGTTTGAGTCTTTAATCATTTTTATATGTAATTCATAAAGTAGTTAAATGTAAGAAATGTTATTAAATTTTTAAACACAATCACAACAATAAAAAATTGCTGAAAAAATAAAAATATTAAAAAAAAATCAACAAAACCAACAAATAATTAACATACAGTATTAGAAAAGTCTTTCATTCTTTTATCCATAAAGTTCGCTGCCCAGAACGCTTTCCGGTTCGCGAACTTGGCGCTTACCACGCAAAAAAAAAATTTTTAATTTTTTTTTTTTGGACCCTCCTAGGCCCTTTTAAAACCTCCACATAAAACCTAGGGGGTCAACGAGGATCTACTATGCCCCCTTATGGCAATTTCCCCCTTTGTTTTGGCCTCCTCTTGTCTCTCGATCCTACCGAGAGACAAGATGGCGGCCGCTCCGGACTGTTTAGAATGTTGACAGACACCGGAGGGCCAATCAGCTTCGCATCGCAAAGTTCCGATACGCGAAAGGTTCGCGAACCGGATCGCTGCCCGGAGCGCTGTTACAGATATATATCTTGATTTAAACGTTAATTTCTCAAAATCCACTGAAGCACATATATTGAGACCTAGCAAAGGCACATCGGGCTAACAGTCCCTACAATTTTGCCAAGTTTCGTGAAAATCCATTCAGCCGTTCGGGCTAAAAGTGAGTCCAACCGCCCTATGGAAATTAACATGGGAAAAAGGCGTTTTGGGACCCCCCTTTTTTCTCGGCCCCCCCTCCACAAAACCCCCCCAAATTTTCAAGGGCTGCTCAGAAACAAAATGTGCCATTTTCCTGAAAATTTCAGCCAATTCCGTCCACAAACGCAAAAGTTATTAGGCATAGAATTTTCAGAAATCCCATAGGGAAAAAATCCTAACTATATATACCTACTGGCGACCGCCAGTAGGTAATATATAGCACGCTTGAGCTTGTACCAATCATGGATTGGGACTGGGCTGCAGCTTGAGGCCCGTGACCGTGCTCGCGTTCCTCCCGCCTGTTGGTACAAGCTCGAGCGTGAAATATCTATCTATATATATATTCACTGAAAAAACCATAGGTTATAGACCATATATAGTTAGGAATTCGCATTTACAAAACCTTATTTTACTCACACAAAACCATTGAAATTCCATATATAGTTAGTTGCACTAACTATATATCGCGCACCCGCAATCCACGGCTGATGATGTCACATATTACATCATTCATGACATGGTCAGTGACATCACTGATGACATCACTGATGACATCTCAAATGACATCACTGATGACAACATCCAGTGACTGTATGTTTCTGTAAAGTTAAAATATGTCTTACATATTGAAGAATGAGTGGATGTATAAGTGTCTGGATGAAGGATTTAGTAGGTGCATGACTGACTGTATGAGTGAGTGATTAAATGTGTCTCACTGAGTGCATGGGTTAGTGACTAAACTGTCTTAATTTGTGCATCATTATGTCTGTTGTTCTGTAAACTGTTGCATGTGTTGATAAGTAGCTATATGAGTAACTATATGGGTTATTGATTGGTTGCCCAAGTATTTGTATGGGAGACGGAGTGTGTGTGTGGGTGGCTGGGAGGTGTATGACTCTGTGCATAGATGTGTGAGCAGTTGATTCACTAGATGTATGGTTTCAAAAGTGCATGTGGAAACAGCTGTATGGGCGGTTGACTGTGTGCATGAGTGTATTGGTGAGTGAATGGATATCTCAGTGCTACATGTCAAAGTAAGTACATATGTAAAACACAGTACATGTGAGAGTTGACATATATAAATAACTGTGCATAAGAGCCAGTGAATGTGTGAGTGGCTGTATGGATCATTGTGAACTTGTATCAGGGATTGTATAAGAGAGTAAATATGTGTTAGTATATGTTTGAATAAGTAAAGTTTGTATAACTGTATAGTTGAGGAAATGGAGGTGTGATTGATTCTTTGCATGACTGACTAGGTGTGTGAGTAACTCCATGGATGAGTGACAGTCTGTGAGTGTCTGTTTACACTGATTGTATCTAAGGTTATATTAGAGTCTGAAGAGGTTCATCGTATTATCACATGAATGATATCATCAGTGATGTGATCAGTAATGTCAAATGAGATGTCATCAGTGATGTCATCAGTGATGTCATTTAAGATGTCATCAGTGATGTAATTTGAGATGTCATCAGTGATGTCATCAGTGATGTCACTGACCATGTCATGAATGATGTAATATGTGACATCATCAGCAGTGGATTGCGAGTGCGCGATATATAGTTAGTGCAACTAACTATATATGGAATTTCAATGGTTTTGTGTGAGTAAAATAAGGTTTTGTAAATGCGAATTCCTAACTATATATGGTCTATAACCTATGGTTTTTTCAGTGAATTTTCAAGGTTTTGTAAATGCTAATTCCTAACTATATATGGTCTATAACCTATGGTTTTTTCAGTGAATTTTCAAGGTTTTGTAAATGCTAATTCCTAACTATATATGGTCTATAGCCTATGGTTTTTTCAGTGAATATATATATATACATACATATATAAACATATATCATCTGTATATCTATATAAATACAAACATAAATGCATGCATACATATACTTATATGCATACAGATGCATGTTATTTACATGAAAGTTGAAAAAACACTAATAAAAGCAAAGCTAAAAGCCACCTCATTACAAACAGAATGGCTTTAACTTAAACGAGGGCAAGATCTATTGCATTTTCAATGCTTGTTTACTTTGGTTCCATCAAGAAGGCATTCAGATGTGTCACACATTTGCCATTAATTCTGAATGTTAGCACTCTAGTTGCACATTAGATCACTGTAGTAAAGCTACTGCTCACCAGGGACGTCTGCTGCTGGTATTCAAAGTGCATGTTTCAGTCTGCATGTCAGAATTTTTTTAATGAAATAGAAGAGGATTTGAGAAGTCACTCAAAATGATCCCTAATTTTTCTTTCTGAAGCACTAATCATACTTTCTATGGCAAAATTAACCCCCTCATGTTGTTCCTTTTTAAATTGAATGTTTTCAGACTTACCACTTCATTCCAATCAAGATGGCTTCTGGTGTGCCATACTTTTGTCATAAGTAAGACTGTTAGCGCTCTAGTTGTTCTTTAGAACACTCTGGGACATTCTGTCATTGGGCTATACTTGGGGTACATCTGGGTGATATTTGGGCTACATTTAGGCTCTTTTGTCTCTGGTGGCCATCTTGGGAGACTGTATGTCAGAATTTTTTATTGAAATTGAAGAGGGTTTGAGAAGTCACTCAAAATGTGCCCTAATTTTTCTTTCTGCAGCACTAATCATAATTCATATGGCAAAATATACCCCCTCATTTTGTTCCTTTTTAAATTAAATGTTTTAAGAGTTACCACTTTATTCCAATCAAGATGGCTTCAGGTGTGCCATACCTTTGTAATAAGTAGGACTGTTAGCGCTCTAGTTGTTCTTTAGAACACTCTGGGACATTCTGTCATTGGGCTATACTTGGGCTACATCTGGGTGATATTTGGGCTACATTTGGGCTCTTTTGTCTCTGGTGGCCATTTTGGGAGACTGCATGTCAGAATTTTTTTATGAAATAGAAGAGGATTTGAAAAGTCACTCAAAATGTGCCCTAATTTTTCTTTCTGCAGCACTAATAATACCTTCTATTGCATAATATACCCCCTCATTTTGTTCCTTTTTAAATTAAATGTTTTAAGAGTTACCACTTTATTCCCATCACGATGGCTCCAGGTGTGCTATACCTTTGTAATAAGTAGGACTGTTAGCGCTCTAGTTGTTCTTTAGAACACTCTGGGACATTCTGTCATTGGGCTATACTTGGGCTACATCTGTGTGATATTTGGGCTACATTTGGGCTCTTTTGTCTCTGGTGGCCATTTTGGGAGACTGCATGTCAGAATGTTTTAATGAAATAGAAAAGGATTTGAGAAGTCACTTAAAATGTGCCCTAATTTTTCATTCTGCAGCACTAATCATACTTTCTGTGGCAAAATATACCCCCTCATGTTGTTTCTTTTTAAATTAAATGTTTTAAGAGTTACCACTTTATTCCAATCAAGATGGCTTCAGGTGTGCCATACCTTTGTAATAAGTAGGACTGTTAGCGCTCTAGTTGTTCTTTAGAACACTCTGGGACATTCTGTCATTGGGCTATACTTGGGCTACATCTGGGTGATATTTGGGCTACATTTGGGCTCTTTTGTCTCTGGTGGCCATTTTGGGAGACTGCATGTCAGAATGTTTTAATGAAATAGAAAAGGATTTGAGAAGTCACTCAAAATGTGCCCTAATTTTTTATTCTGCAGCACTAATCATACTTTCTATGGCAAAATATACCCCCTCATGTTGTTTCTTTTTAAATTAAATGTTTTAAGAGTTACCACTTTATTCCAATCAAGATGGCTTCAGGTGTGCCATACCTTTGTAATAAGTAGGACTGTTAGCGCTCTAGTTGTTCTTTAGAACACTCTAGGAGGCTGCAGTAGAACACAAAGGAATCAACTGACATTCTCTGTCCTTGTTGGATGTTTATGTTTTACTGAGAATGTCAGACTTCATTTTCACATGACTGAGAAAGATAATGTGAATTTACAGAAAATATGCTTTCAGTTTAGCTTATAGATCCCCTTCCAAACCACTGTGGGAAAATCATGAGATATTAGTTTTCTTTCAAACAATATTCATGATATCACAGCAGAAGGTTTTTTCACATGGTAAAATCACCTTAGAACCCACCACAATTCCTAAAACGAGTATGGTACCATCAACAAATGATTTATAATGTAACTAAAGTCCTAAAACCCTCTATTAACTACAATGCTTTTTAATGAGGTGCTATCATGTATATTGGTCCCAAGATGGCTGCCAACACTTCTTGGATGAAGTGCTGACAGCCAATCAGATCAGATGTGTGGTTAGGCTCCGCCCAGATATATATCTTTTTTTGAACCTAAATTACTCAAAATCCACTGGAGCACATATATTGAGACCTAGCAAAGGCACATCGGGCTAACAGTCCCTACAATTTTGCCAAGTTTCATGCAAATCCATTCAGCCGTTCGAGCTAAAAGTGAGGCCAACCGCCCTATGGAAATTAACATGGAAAAACGCGTTTTGGGACCCCCCTTTTTTCTCGGCCCCCCCTTGATGAAACCCCCCCAAATTGTCAGGGGCTGCTCAGAAACAAAATGTTCCATTTTCCTGAAAATTTCAGCCAATTCCGTCCACAAACGCCAAAGTTATTAGACATAGAATTTTCAAAAATCCCATAGAGAAAAAATCCTAACTATATATACCTACTGGCGACCGCCAGTAGGTAATATATATATATATATATATATATATATATATATATATATATATATATATATATATATATATATATATATATACATATATATATATCGTCATACTTTTCCTTTGATTAGAAAGGATGTCGGGCGCACTCCCTTTGGTTTTTCATAATTTTGTTTATTTTAAACCATTTTGGCAATGAAAGCATTCGATCAACGCGTTTCGATGCTGCAAGCATCTTGGTCACGATCAATTTCCTGCATTTTTTTACAACATTTAAAGCATTCACATGATTATTACATCATTTTTTTTGCTCAGTTGCTAAGCATTGTGGTTGTTGTAGTTTATTATAAAACCAGTCTCTGGGACAGTTATACTTATAGTTCATTGGAAAATAATAGCGCCTTATTTTCAGCTGATTGTTTTGTAGGGGTTCCAGTTCCAGTTCCCCAGCTCTTTATTTCTCATTTAGATCCTTCTAGTGGGATTTGTTACTTCTAATTTCATTCCCTCCAATGGGATTTTTTGTCATTAGTTGGTAGGATGTTTATCATCCTCTTTATTATGTTTCCCGTTGTTTTTCTTTTTCCGCTTTTTGCAGTTTTCATTTTTCAATGTCACTTAATTCCTGCTTTTCCTTATAATATTTGTTTGCCCGTCATATTGTTTTTCACAGATGAATGTATAACTCCTCCGATTGATTAAGGCTGTACGGACTTAGAGTTCTGAAATGTATTATGTGGCGTGACTCCTTTTGCCTTAGAGATTTTTCTCGGTCACCTCCTCGTATGTGTTTTGGTATCGTTTCTATGCCAAAGAATCTCAATTTCTGCCAGTCTCCATTGTGTACTTGCTCCATATGTTTAGCAACTGTGTTTGCTCGATCTTTGTGCGTAGTTGCTCTAGCATGTTCCATGATGCGTTTCTTTAATTCCCCCTTCGTGCTTCCACATACATTAGTGGGCATGGTCACTCTATTCCATAGATGGTGAATTCCGTCTTGCAGGTGACTAGTTGACGTATTTAAATGATAGATGAGAACAGGGGTACTATCCTCAGTTTAGGGTGTGCACACGTTTTAACACGGACCACTTCTGATCCTCTTAATCCATGATATACATTTCCAATGCAAAATTCTTCAACGACAATATCCTTTATGTCATTTTTTATTTTTGTATTCCTAATGATACTTCCTCATTGGATACATCTTTTTTCAATTGTTAGCAGGTTTCCATTGTACAACATAACACTTTGACCCAATGCATTTCGGGTACGATGGACCCTTCGTCGGGGGTCTCTACGGAAGAAAGTAAAGAATACGTGATGAGCCCCAAGCTACGTTCTAATTCGATACATAACATACAACAAATCATAAATTTTTTTCATGAAATAAACGAGTTTCTCAATGCATGTCAAATGACAACTCCATGATGTTACAGCGCTAGAGGTTTAAGGATTGGCGAAATTTCAGAACCGGTTATCATTTATACTAAACGAAACGTACATTAAACAAACGAAAATTCCTTTAGCATTACTACGTCGTTAACCGCCCGTACTCACAGTGAAATGTAGCGTCCCCGCTTCCTGTTCCTTCATCCAATACCTGCCGCGTATGGGTCGCTTAACGCTAACTCCCCTTATAACTGCTGTGATAGGTTGATGTCCCAATCACGTGGTCGCTGCATAAAAACAAGCTCGCAAAGCGTCTAAATGGAAAACTGAAGAATAACTACCAAAGCCCACTTAATCTGGCTTGTGTTTACGTCGAAGTAGAGCATAACCGCCCATATACAATTATAGCAAAACCATAACTAGGTTTTTGATTGTGGACTTTTTACGGCACCAAAGCAAATTAATACAGTTATATGTTGCTCAACATTTTGCTCAACATTTTCTCTATGATGACACTAGATGACATCTAACTGTTACGCGCTGTGTGTTATTCTTATGTTTATACACAAACTACCTGGGGAAAAAACGGTCGGCCATTTTGGAACGGTCTCAGAGACTATTAAGGGTTCAGAGTATAAGGGAAGATAACTTCTCTCGCCTAATGCATAATACAAAACTAAATGCACAGCTACAAAAAGAAAAACAGTACTAAATATTATACAGTCAATGTAAAACAAAATCGTCATGCAACTTAATGAAATTTAGCACAATGTCCTCCGCCCTGTCAGGGCAAAACCTGTCTCATAACTCCAAAGTCTATAGGAAGCATGTAAGTTCCAACCTGTCATTAAGCCCATCTGGCTGAAGGCTTCCCATCTTTTTAATCCAAAAGTATTCGGATCTCAGTCTCATTTTATGTGTGTCAACATCTGGGCGACCTTTAACCACTTCCAAAATGGTGAAACGTAACTGGGCAATGTTGTGTCCTGACTCTGTCCAGTGCGCTGCCACTGTAGATTTAGTATTTTTTAACCGGATATTACTCTTATGCTCGGTAATTCTTACCTTGACCTTACGCTCTGTTTGGCCCACATATAGCTTGCCACATGGGCACTTGATGCCATATATAACTCCTTTGGTATCACATGTGCTTGAATGCTTTAATTGTATCACCTGACCCGTTCTAGGGTGTGTGAAAGATGGTCCTGTTATCACATTATTGCAATGTGTGCAATTTTCGCATTTTCGCATTCCTTTATATGTGGGTTCGTTGGGTTCTTTGTTCTTGTGTTTGAGTAATTCCTTGAGATTCTTAGATCTGTTATATGCAAATGTTATTTGGTTGGCAAATAAAGGTTGTAAATCCGGTTCTTGGGTAATGATGGCCCAATGTTTTCTCATGATACTAGTGATTCTCGACGATTGCATGGAGTATTTCAAAACACATACTGTGAGTTTCTGATTCTTTTTATCTATTTTAGTCAATAAAGATTCTCTTGGTAAAGCCATGACTTTGTTCTTTGATTCTTGCAGAAGTTGGTTAGGGTACCCTCTTTTCTCGAATTTCATGATCTGTCTGTCAATAGTTTCAGAAGCTTCCTTGGTGTCTGATGTGATTCTTTTGTACCGGATAAATTGAGACCTCGGGAGATGTTGTTTCAGAGCTTGGTGATGAAAACTTAAGTAATGCAATCTGCTGTTGCGGTCTGTTTCTTTAATGTGTACACTTGTATGTATCTGACCCTGTTTGATGGCGACTTTGACATCCAGAAAGGATAGTTCTTGGTGATCTATCACGTGTGTGAACTTGATCCTGGCGTGTACCGTGTTCAATTTCTCAATGTTTGCGGTGAGTTCTTCTTTTTTCCCTTTCCACATGATAAATATGTCATCAATAAATCTCTTAAAGACAAGCAATCCTTTTTGCCAATCCGGGTTGTTCAGGATATGTTCATTTTCGAACTTTGACATGAAGATGTTCGCGTAGGAAGGTGCTCCAGCAAAGCCCATGCTGGTCCCACTGCACTGTGCATAGTATTCTTCGTTCCATTCCAGATAACTATGGAATAATGCAAAATGTAGAATTTCCATCAGAAAGATTTTTTCAGAACCTTTTATCTCGTTCTTCAGTAAACACCACTCCATTGCCTCAATTCCCTCATTGTGGGGGATCGAGGTATATAGTGCAGTGACATCAATGGAACTCAGCCAAATTTCTTCATCTTGGGGAATCTTGACATCTGTGAGCACATTTAAAAATGCAGTAGTGTCTTTAAGATGGGTGCACCAATTTTGAACTAATGGTTGTAAAAACCAGTCCAAGTATTGTCCAATGGGTTCAGATAACGAACCACAGGCTGATACTATTGGCCTGAAGGGCGGATTTGTTGGGTGCTTGTGCACCTTGGGCAACATGTAAAACTGTGGTCTCCTTGGGTACTTTATGTTCAGAAATTGATAGGTTTTGGTGGTGATCCAATTCATGTCTAACGCCTTATCAAGTATCTCTTTCAATGTGGTGGCAAAAGTCTCTGTAGGGTCTTGTTCCAGTTTATGATAGATGGTAGTGTCTTGAAGGTGTTGTTTTACACTCTCATTGTAAAAAGTTGAGTTCATTACAACCAGGGCTCCCCCTTTGTCTGCTTTTTGAATGGTTATATCGGTCATCTTTTTCAATGTATTCAATGTATTCCATTCCTTCTTAGAGAAATTACTTCTGGTGCCACTTCTGTAATTTATATTTTTAATTTCTGTGGTTACCACACGCTCATATGCATCTATGGTTTTGTGGGAGATGGGAGCACAGAATGTGCTTTTCACCTTGAATTCCTTCTCTGTGCTTAATTCTTTATCTGTGGGTGGAAGTGTACTGAAAAAGTTCTTTAGCCTTAGATTACGAAAAAATTTGAACAAAGCTATTTCAGTCTCTTCAGGATTAGATTTATAAACTGGGACGAACGAAATTCCTTTATTCAATAAATTCATTTGTGCCTTGGTTAATGATTTGTTTGAAATGTTTATGACTAGGTCGTTTTCTTCTTCTTGGATCTCAGTTCGCGTTCCGCTTCTGATTCCTTTGGTTTTTCTTTTTCCCCTCCTTGTTTTGGAGGTTCTACCGTCGCTGATGTTGTCGGTGCGTTGTTGGCTGCCGAGCTCACATCTAAAAAAGACTTATCAGTTTGTGTCTTTTGGCCTGCTTGTGATGTCTTTTCTATTGGTCTTCTACTTTGAGTTGTTTCGGAATCTGATACAACACTCTCCTGAGACGATGTGATGTTAGTGGTAGGTTTTTGCCACTTCCGTTGGTTATACACTTCCGCCCAACTATAGACTTCCTCCAACTTATAGTCTACTGTGTCTCTTTTATATTTTTTGATTTTTCTGTCTTCAATCTCTTTGGCATACTTTTCCAATCTTTTGTTTATATCTTCCAATTGTGTGGTCAGATTATCAAATTTATTGAGATCACTTTTAACTGTTTCTAATTCAATTTCAACTTCTTTTAGTTCCTTGGAAAGTTCCTCCACTATCAATAGAATCAGATCCAAACTGCACTTGTTCAAAATTTGGTACCACTTGTTGAGAAAGGGTTTGTTGTTCCTGCAGAGCATTGGTTTCAGTGCTATCCTAAGGCCTCTTGGTATGCGCTTATTTCTGTGATAATGAATTAATGTCGTTGCATGTAATCTTTTGTTAATTTCTCGTTTGCTTATATACTCAAGTTGTTTCAGTAGTTGATTTGCTGAGTTCAATTGTGGGCTGAAGGCTCTCGTTTCTTTAATCAATCCGTATATTTCTTCAGCTTCTTCTGTAGTGTACGCTAAGGTCTCTGCCTTATTGGTTGTAATTAATGCTATGTCTTCCAGATTCATCTTTGTTCCTTGGGGTTGGTGCTAACTGTGGGGGGTGATAACAGGACCATCTTTCACACACCCTAGAACGGGTCAGGTGATACAATTAAAGCATTCAAGCACATGTGATACCAAAGGAGTTATATATGGCATCAAGTGCCCATGTGGCAAGCTATATGTGGGCCAAACAGAGCGTAAGGTCAAGGTAAGAATTACCGAGCATAAGAGTAATATCCGGTTAAAAAATACTAAATCTACAGTGGCAGCGCACTGGACAGAGTCAGGACACAACATTGCCCAGTTACGTTTCACCATTTTGGAAGTGGTTAAAGGTCGCCCAGATGTTGACACACATAAAATGAGACTGAGATCCGAATACTTTTGGATTAAAAAGATGGGAAGCCTTCAGCCAGATGGGCTTAATGACAGGTTGGAACTTACATGCTTCCTATAGACTTTGGAGTTATGAGACAGGTTTTGCCCTGACAGGGCGGAGGACATTGTGCTAAATTTCATTAAGTTGCATGACGATTTTGTTTTACATTGACTGTATAATATTTAGTACTGTTTTTCTTTTTGTAGCTGTGCATTTAGTTTTGTATTATGCATTAGGCGAGAGAAGTTATCTTCCCTTATACTCTGAACCCTTAATAGTCTCTGAGACCGTTCCAAAATGGCCGACCGTTTTTTCCCCAGGTAGTTTGTGTATAAACATAAGAATAACACACAGCGCGTAACAGTTAGATGTCATCTAGTGTCATCATAGAGAAAATGTTGAGCAAAATGTTGAGCAACATATAACTGTATTAATTTGCTTTGGTGCCGTAAAAAGTCCACAATCAAAAACCTAGTTATGGTTTTGCTATAATTGTATATGGGCGGTTATGCTCTACTTCGACGTAAACACAAGCCAGATTAAGTGGGCTTTGGTAGTTATTCTTCAGTTTTCCATTTAGACGCTTTGCGAGCTTGTTTTTATGCAGCGACCACGTGATTGGGACATCAACCTATCACAGCAGTTATAAGGGGAGTTAGCGTTAAGCGACCCATACGCGGCAGGTATTGGATGAAGGAACAGGAAGCGGGGACGCTACATTTCACTGTGAGTACGGGCGGTTAACGACGTAGTAATGCTAAAGGAATTTTCGTTTGTTTAATGTACGTTTCGTTTAGTATAAATGATAACCGGTTCTGAAATTTCGCCAATCCTTAAACCTCTAGCGCTGTAACATCATGGAGTTGTCATTTGACATGCATTGAGAAACTCGTTTATTTCATGAAAAAAATTTATGATTTGTTGTATGTTATGTATCGAATTAGAACGTAGCTTGGGGCTCATCACGTATTCTTTACTTTCTTCCGTAGAGACCCCCGACGAAGGGTCCATCGTACCCGAAATGCATTGGGTCAAAGTGTTATGTTGTACAATGGAAACCTGCTAACAATTGAAAAAAGATGTATCCAATGAGGAAGTATCATTAGGAATACAAAAATAAAAAATGACATAAAGGATATTGTCGTTGAAGAATTTTGCATTGGAAATGTATATCATGGATTAAGAGGATCAGAAGTGGTCCGTGTTAAAACGTGTGCACACCCTAAACTGAGGATAGTACCCCTGTTCTCATCTATCATTTATCTGGACAGTGTTCTTAGACAAAACACTTCTTAGGCTGTGGCACCAAATTAATCAGTATAAGAAGTAAGATAAAAAAACAGAAGTGAGTGCAACTGTGGATCAATATAAGTATAGTTGACGTATTTGCCACGTCTTGTTGTTTGGCATCTTAACCTCTTTAGTTTGTTTTGCAATTTGGCACATTTTACATCCATGACACTTTATGAAACCAGTGGTTTTAAGCCAATCCTTTTTTTTGTCTTTTTTAGTTTTGCAGTGACTGTGGATAAGATGGTCTTTCAAATTTGGAGCTCTTCGGTAGGTTACCGTCGGGTGTTTTCCTACTATTTTGCCAACTGTCTCATACAGATGTAATATTTTCCAATTTTTTCTCAGGATATTTACAAATGCTTTGCTGCCTTCTGAAAAATCTGTGATTAGTCTAATTGGTTCTTGTTCGTCTTTGTTTTTGATTTGTTTTTTTAGGCACTCTGCTCTAGGTTTTGCATTTTCCCTCTTCCAGCATTGTTCTACATTCTCCTGGTTGTATTTACGATTTTTGAATCTAGATCTAGAGGGATCTAAATGATAACTAAAGAGCTGGGGAACTAGAACTGGAACCCCTATAAAACAATCAGCTGAAAATAAGGCGCTATTATTTTCCAATGAACTATAAGTATAACTGTCCCAGAGACTGGTTTTATAATAAACTACAACAACCACAATGCTTAGCAACTTAGCAAATGAAATGATGTAATAATCATGTGACTGCTTTAAATGTTGTGAAACAAATGCAGGAAATTGATCGTGACCAAGATGCTTGCAGCATCGGAACGCGTTGATCGAATGCTTTCATTGCCAAAATAGTTTAAAATAAACAAAATTGTGGAAAACCAAGGGGAGTGCGCCCGACATCCTTTCTAATCAAAGGAAAAGTATGACGAAAATTAACGGCGTGGTTCCGCCGTAGGTGCACGCACCCACAAAGAGCGCTCAATTGCCGGGGAATGGTGAACCAGCGCGTGGAGATATATATATATATATATACACATATTGTTAACAAAACATATACAATATTTTTTCCGTAGGATAGCGAAAGGGTTAAATTTACTATTCCCACTTCAGAGAGTGCAACAGTAGGGAAAGCGTTGGATAGCGTAGGGGTAAAAATTACTATTCCCACTCCAGAGAGCGCAACAGTAGGGAAAGTGTTGGATAGCGTAGGGGTAAAAATTACAATTCCCACTCCAGTGAGAGCAACTGTAGGGAAAGAGTTGGATAGCGTAGGGGTAAAAATTACGATTCCCACTCCAGTGAGTGCAACAGTAGGGAAAGCGTTGGATAGCGTAGGGGTAAAAATTACTATTCCTACTCCAGAGAGTGCAACAGTAGGGCAAGCGTTGGATAGTGAGAGGGTAATATTTACTATTACCACTTCAGAAAGAGCAACAGTAGGAAAAGCGTTGGATAGCGTAGGGGTAAAAATTTCTATTCCCACTCCAGAGAGCGCAACCGTAGGGAAAGCATTGGATAGCGTAGGGGTAAAAATAACTATTCCCACTCCAGAGAGTGCAATAGTAGGGAAAGTGTTGGATAGCATAGGGGTAAAAATTATTATTTCCACTCCAGTCAGTGCAACAGTAGGGAAAGCGTTGGATAGCGTAGGGATAAAAATGACGATTCCTACTTCAGAGGGTGCAACAGTAGGGAAAGAGTTGGATAGTGTAGGGGTAAAAATTACTATTCCAACTCCAGAGATTGCAACGGTAGGAAAGCGTTGGATAGCGTAGGGGTAAAAATTACTATTCCCACTCCAGTGAGTGCAACAGTAGGGAAAGCGTTGGATAGCGTAAGGGTAAAAATTACTATTCCTACTCCAGAGAGTGCAGCAGTAGGGAAAGCGTTGGATAGCGTAGGGTTAAAAATTACTATTCCCACTCTTGTGAGTGCAACAGTAGGGAAAGCGTTGGATAGCGTAGGGATAAAAAGTACTATTCCTACCCTAGAGAGTGCAACCGTAGGGAAAGTGTTGGATAGCTTAGGGATAAAAATGACTATTCCCACTCCAGTGAGTGTAACAGTAGGGAAAGCGTTGGATAGCATAGGGGTAAAAATTACTATTCCAACTCCAGAGAGTGCATCAGTAGGGAAAGCGTTGGATAGCGTAGGGGTAAAAATTAGTATTCCCACTCCAGTGAGTGCAACAGTAGGGAAAGTGTTGGGTAGCTTAGGGGTAAAAATTACTATTCCCACTTCAGTGAGTGCAACAGTATTGAAAGTATTGGATAGCGTAGGGATAAAAATTACTATTCCTACTCCAGAGAACGCAACAGTAGAGAAAGCTTTGGATAGCGTTGGGATAAAAATTACTATTCCCACTCAAGTGAGTGTAACAGTAGGGAAAGCGTTGGATAGCGTAGGGGTAAAAATTACTATTCCTACTCCAGAGAGTGCAACAGTAGGGAAAGCGTTGGATAGCGTAGGGTTAAAAATTACTATTCCCACTCCAGTGAGTGCAATAGTAGGGAAAGTAAATACTTCATATATAAATAT